>NC_084528.1:13909859-14209859 GCF_024500275.1 Phycodurus eques | reverse complement strand
GAGAAGGAGGCAGCGAGAGCTTGTCTGGCTGAAGTGCGTCTAGCCAGTCCCGCCGGCTACAATTGTTACAGAGATGACAGCGTGTTTTGTTTCTCCACACAAGCCTGGCGCTGACAGTCGGTGAGCCCTGAGCCAAACAAACAGAGGGTGCAGCCATGCCAGGTATCGCCACATCAACTCCACACACACACATACGGACACACACAGACTCGGCAGTACAAGCACAGCAAACAAACATATTGCGCCAGGCCTTCTCGTTCAACATCAGTGTGTGATCTCACAAAGATGCTCCTGGAAGAATTCCCCAAAATCTAATCCTAAACCTTGTTGAAAGCCTTCCCACAAGAGCTGAAGCTGTTGTAGCTGCAAAGGGTAGACCAACTTCATATTAAATCATATGGATTTAGAATGGGATATCACTTAAAAACAGATGTGAGTCAAGGCAGGTGAGTATATACTTTTGGGAACTATATCACATTGCACAGTTTGTTGTGTTAGTATTTGTTTTTTAATTGCATTATATAGTATGTGTACTGCGATTGGCTGACGACCAGTTCAGGGTGTACCCCGCCTCTCGCCCGAAGATAGCTGGGATAGGCTCCAGCACGCCCACAACCCTAGTGAGGATAAGCGGTATGGAAGATGAATTAATTAATGAATAGTATGTGTGTGTGGATGGACAGGGGGATAAATGACCCCCAAATAATCAAAAGGTGTCTAGCGAGCTTTGAGTTCTCTGAGGTCCGTGGCCTGGTTAGTTTTTTCCTTCTCAGACACATTTTACTTGTAAATGTCCTGACGAATGTGCCATGCTTAAGAATATGTGATAAACCTGAAGTACAGTGTCCCTTTAAAGGGTCAAGAAGACTCACTAGAAACTAGACATTCATTTCAGTAGTCATCAGAGTGAACTCCCGTTGACAGTTAGCAACAACAGTTACTTTTATGGAAAAATTGCAGTTAATGTGTTCTCTATCTGCACGGGCCAGATTGGACTCGTGATGGGCCGGTTTTGGCCTGCGAGCCGTATGTTTGACACTCCTGCTCTACGGAATATGTGAAGCCTCAAGACATTGTTTCCCGATAACACCAGGAGTCACAGTTTTTCTATTGGTTGATTTTGTTGGTAGATGTGCTGCAAGGAGTCGTTGACTGTTCTAATTGTTCAGTTTGGTCGCGTTCGTTCAAAAAGACTGCCAACCCAATTCAGAAACTTCATTATTATTATTTTTTTTAATCCTGAGCAAGAATGGTGTCTCATAAAGGTACCCTTACAGATAAGAATTCCCCTAAAATCTTGCTGGTTTAGTGTATCTGAATGAATCTATGTGTGGAAATTACCCCCTAAATCCTCAACTTAGCGAGAAGGAGTGCACGCGGCCTACGTCTCGCGCCGGCTGTGCGGATCATCAATAATTCAAGCACGCACTTAAACCACAGGTGTAGGAACAAAGCGGGCCTTGAAAAATTCCTGGAAGAAGCGCGGCGCGCTTTCCTTGGATTGACACAACACACTTGACATGATCAAGAGACATGTTGCACTCTGGCGGAGTAAACTTTCTAAATTTCTTTTGTTGAAGAACGACAGAAGATCTTGTTATTCTGAAGCTTGTTGAGCTCCAACTATGCAAGCTAAATGCTGGGCATGGCGAGCTCAGTTTTCTGCATAGTCCTGTTCCTCGCTGTGCTTAATTTGACCTCCTGTGCACATAAAATGGTAAAAAACACATTTATTAATCATCTGCAGTTATCCCCAATGGACTTTTCAATTGCTTCAGCTCTTCAAGGGTGTAATAAATTCAACCCTTCGGGCATCTCGTGCAAGGTGGAACATCTTGTTTGGAATTTCATTTTATTTTTTTCATCACCTAAACTGCTTAATCTGTGACGCCTTCGCGAAAGCTCTCTCGCTCACCCTGCATTTTCATTGATCTCGCCACGTTCATTCAACCTGCCGACTACGCATCTACAGTACATCCAAGCTAAAAGCCTATCGATACGATGCAGGTGGTGTATTAATGAGGTGTAGGTAACAAAGTCCTCACTGGAAGCATCCAGAGGCCAAAAGAGGATGGTCCCGCTGACATTGACTATGTCACATAAGACAGTGATTTTCAAAGTGTGGTTGGTACGCAGGGTACACGAAGCCTACCATTCAGCCCTATGGTACACCAATAGCTAAAGGACATGAATCTTCATAATCTTTTTATATTCCTATTTATTAATTTATATATATATTTTTTAACAATTTCTATTTTGGAATTTGCACTGAAAACAAAGGCCAGACCAAAAAGGAAAGCACCTCTCGAATTACTCGGGGAGCTGGCACACTTCTTTTGAGCTTGATGTCGGAATAAGAGGGCGCCTGCGAATAATTTATTCCGCTACTCCCTTTGCCATTTCACTCCTCTTCCCCAGTGATGTAACGGCGAGGCTCTTTGGTGGTATGATTCCAAATGATAAATACTGCGCATTTATAAAGGAAAAAAGTTGAGAACACAGGAAAATACTGCGTAAGGGCTTCTCTGCTTAAGAGCCATCCCTGTGGGAGCCTTCGTTTCCAGGGATATGTTACATAAAGCCCCCCCAAAAAAATCAAAGACCTGGTAATGCGATTTTGAACAGGTGGCTTCATCTTGTGCAGGTTAAAGATTGACAGAATCCTCAGATTCTTATGTAAGGATTACTTTATATAAAAAAAAATAATAAAAAATAAAAAAGTTTACATTTCCTTCTTGGAATGTGACTGTTAGTAAGGAGACATATTTTTTTCAGAGAGGAGACTCATGGCAGCAAGAATTAGCCGCTGCAGCAAAGTGGAGACTCATGGCATTAACAGTGTCTAGAGTTACGCTATATGTTGTTGACAGGCCAATGGAAACACAAAACAACAAACAGTAAAAGGGAACAATGACTAAAACTATACATACAACTCATGTATTATATATACATAAGGTTTTTGCAGTCCTGCTAAAAATACTGCAACATTACTAAAATGGATCTCTCGGCATCATATTCAATAAAATCACTACATGACTAAAAACACATTTGCCTATAACTGCCCTAACTGTAATTTCAAACCCTAACCTATTCTAAACTCCAACTTTAACCCTAACAACGACACTATGAAACAAAAATAAAGGTATTCTTAATTGCATTTTTCGGCTGTATGATAACGATATTGTACAAAACAATATCTTTGGTATATGCTTCTTCCTATAACCATAAATTGATTATGATTTCAATTTCTGGTTTGGTCCGTAACGTGTCAGAAATTCGGCAAAAATATTGATAATTGTTTTTCAAAGTAAAAGCAGATGTTTGCAAATATCTTATTTTGATTAAACACAATATAATCATTCTGATTTCATGGAGGACTATAGAAATCTGAGAATATTTACTGTTTAGAGGCTGAAATTCAGTGGATTTGGACAATTTTAAGTTAAACAAGGACCTCTAAAGGATTAATCAATTATCAAAATCGTTTTGATTGGATAATTGATTAGTTGTCGATTAATCGATTAATTGTTGCACCTCTAATTGATATTATACATCTCAATATAGTCCATATAAGATGCATTTTTAGCCACTATGGCAACAAAACAATCCATTTTGTAACGTTCTCAGATTTATTAGCTCCAGATCGGATGATTGTCATTTCAACTTAGTTTTCTGCTATCCTGGTTCTTTTTTTTGGGGGGGGTGAAGTTGAGAGTTGTGTTGGGTAATGCAAGTGGGAATGGATCTGTCACCAAAGGGGCTGCTGTGTTGAAGTGATGCACGGCACGTGGGTGGGTGCACATTTGGTGGTGCGCTGCTGTCTTGGCCCGAAGCAAGTGATGAAAATATAGCAGAGTGAAAGCACAACACTTTTCCCTAACACTGCACAAAGCCAAAAAAAAATAAAAAAAATAAAAACTGAACATGCAGCGATATCTACCTAAAAGCTTGACGTCTTTTTACAGACCGTAATGACCCTCGACTACAATGATGTGATTGTCAATTTGCTCCTTTCGCCCCCTCTTGCTTCACATCAGCCACCTGAACGCCAAATGGCTGATGTGAATCCGTTGAAGCTGTCGAAGCTACGATACGCTCAACGAGCTGATGAAAGGCTTACTGCGGCTTTATGAGGTGACCCATTCAGACCCACCCCCCACACCTTGAAAACATGATCGTCTGTTCAACAAGCAGTGAGACGAAATGGAGGGAGGAAAAGATGAGGTGTCAGATGCCGGCGGCAATAAAGACCACTAGGACACTCTTCCAGCAAAGCAATATTATTTTTAAAGGTATCACCTGATCACAGACAATGAGGACAGATGTACAGTTGTTATAATAAGTCTTACACAGCCCCGTTCAAATGCCACGTTTTTGTGATCTAAAAAAATGAGAAAGATTAATTATTTAAAAACTTTGAAACTACCATTAATGTGACTTATAACCTATACCACTCTACTGGAAAATAAAAAAAAATAAAACAACAACAACTGAAATAATGTGGTTGCAGAAGTGTGCACACCCTCCTATGACTGGGGATGTGACTGTGTTCAGAATTAGCCAATCTCATTCACTAATGTTAAATAGGAGTCAGCACTGCCACCATTCAGGTGTGTCTGATTAACACAAGTCGGCACGGTGACCGACTGGTTAGCACATATGCCTCATAGTTCTGAGGACTGGGGTTCAAATCCCGGCCCCGCCTGGAGTTTACATGTCCTACCGTGCCATTGTGGGTTTTCTCCGGGTACTGCGGTTTCCTCCCACATCCCAAAAACATGCAGGGCAGGTTAATTGAAGACTCTAAATTGCCCGTAGGTGTGAATGTGAGTGCGAATGGTTGTTTGTTTCTATGTGCCCTGCGATTGGCTGGCGACCAGTTCAGGGTGTACCCCGCCTCTCGCCCGAAGATAGCTGGAATAGGCTCCAGCATGCCCGCGACCCTTAGTGAGCATAAGCGGAATGGAAGATGAATGAATGAATTTCATATTGTCTGCTTTTCCTGGCATTTTTTTTTTTTGCTTTGAAGCAGAAGTCTGTCAACTTATTGCAGGGGTGTCAAACTCATTTTTGCTGAGGACCACATCGTAGTTATGGTTTTCCTTGGAGGGCCGTCATGAGCGCGGACACATATACAGTAAATGTACAATTGCTTCATGTTATGACATTTACACAAAACAATTGATGAGCAACTACATTTGAAACCAGAAGCCTGTAAAAAGTAAAACATTCAAACCTACGGCAATTTAGTCTTCAATTAACCTACCGTGCATGTTTTTGGGATGTGGGAGGAAATCGGATTACCCGGAGAAAACCCACACAGGCACGGGGAGAACATGCAAACTCCACACCGGCGAGGCCGGATTTGAATCCGGGTCCTCAGAACTGTGAGGCCAATGTGCTAACCAATGGGGTACTGTGCCGCCAACATTTAAAAAATATATATTTTTTGTATTTCTTATTTCCCTTTTCCATTCTAATTTTCATTTTTCATATTACTCGTTGGTTTTTGGAATGAATTCTGAATTGGAATACATTTTTTGAAATGATTTTTTTGGGATGAATTCCAGGGTCGTTCTTTCAGTTGAATTCACTCGAATGAGTCCGAATGGCTGTTAATGTTTCATGTTCCTTTGACAAGGACCAATTCTACCATCTTGGTCTGGCATCATAATATAAAGTCACTTCTAATAGAATGAAAATAAACGTCTCTGACAAAGAATGGAAGTTAACTTTTGAATATGTGAGAAAGGAGTGTTCTGGGAATTGCAACAACTTTCAACCCATCTAACTTTCATGTCACCTGACACACCTTTAAACTTTTTTTCTTTTAATTTTCATAACTCTGGTCCTTTGTCACCAACATCAGGATTCCCCTGGTGATAGCCCTCCCACGTTCCCCCCCATGATGGCATGCTTTTTTTTTTTTGAGCGTCGACCTCAATGAAATAGACGTCTGCGGATGATGATTTTTAATGACTATAGTTATTCGTCTCTGACACTTATTCAGGCCATCTGATATTAAATTGCCACCAGTTACTTACAACAACAACATGGTGTTTACTTAAAAATAACTCCTTTGACAGCCTGTTGATTGGGAGACTGGATTGGAACGTTGTTGCCATGGCGAACCGGGTTCATCGACTTTTTTAGTCCAGAATAGTGGTAGACAAGACAAAGCTTGAAAACTAAATAAATGTGAAAAAAAGGAAAATACAAAAACTAAAAGGGTATTAATTTTTATAATAAATTTGATATTATGGTTTTCAGCAATGCAAAACTGCACTACGTCATATTGAGAGCTGTATGCCCCACACATCTCCTGTCTTAAAAAAAAAAGATAAAAAAGAAGAATGATAATGTGAAGGTTAATTGCAGGTAACATGGCATGGACGAAGGTAACGCTATGCTCCTAATTGGGCGCCTGAGTGCTTGTCCAAGCTCAATCATGCCCTCAATTTCTTCCCTAAATCACAGCGTGTAAGTACTTTTAACAAGATAATTGCGGCCTCATCTGCGCTTGTGCATTCCTTTTCTGTCTATTGTCATCCCATCACTGAAGTGCTGCAGCCAATTTGGAGTAGGGCGAGGGTGTCACAAGGATGCTGCGTAAACAACCCCCACGCCCACTTTTGAAAAAATATGACATTTTGTTCCCGCTTAAGCACGTTTATTTGTGTTGGGCTTGTTTGGAGCGGTCGTTTTTGGGGTGGACAGCAGGGAAGCGTGTCCACCCCCCCTGTTTTGTCTCTCGATCTGAATTCACAACAACCAGACAGTATTTTCTGAGCAACCTACTGCTCAATATTTGTTTGTAAATAAGCAATTGTGAATTTTGGTCATCGCGGCCACTTCCATTCACATGAATGGGAGCATTTGACAAGCTCTAAATAGCCCCCTCTTTATGTCACTCACACATCCACTCTTAGCCCACATTCTCTATTATTGGGCCAACAATCCAAAACTTGGTGAATTGTGTTTATACACACTTAACGGGCACCACTCGCTTCACCTGCACCACACCGACATGCCACCTCAGTCCTCTTCAGCGGTGCTCTACAGCCCTCTCGCCATGCTGTGAGCAGCTGTGGGGGACGGGTGAGAGCGCTCTCTCCCAGGTGCGGGACCTCCACCACCTCGGTCCTGGCGAGAGAGCGCTCTGAGCCTCCACGCCGACGCCCCTCCCCTGCGGCTTCTCACAGCACAGCGAGAAGTTATAGAGCTAAATCTTGCATATGGAATTCTATACGTTTGCTTTAGACAATCTCTCCTCTTTCTGGCAAGAAATAAACTAAAAAGACTTGGTTTTCTGGCATTTGACCAACAATTACTGTACATGATCATACACAATATCAGTAGCTACAGGAAATAAGTATAAGTATAAATATAAATAAGTAAGACTGTTATGGACGCAAAGTTCAAAAGCCAGCATCTGTGATGGTATGGGGCTGTGTTAGTGCCAATGGCATGGGTAACTTACACATCTGTGAAGGCACCATTAATGCTGAAAGGTACATACATGTTTTGGAGAAACATATGCTGCCATCCAAGCAACGTCTTTTTCATGGACGCCCCTGCTTATTTCAGCAAGACAATGCCAAACCACATTCTGTACATGTTACAACACAATTCCACCTACAACGCTTCAACAATTTGTGTCCTCAGTTCCCAAACGTTTATTGAATTTTGTTAAAAGAAAAGGTGATGAAACACAGTGGTAAACATGACCCTGTCCCAGCTTTTTTGGAACATGTTGCAGCCATAAAATTCAAAGTTAATGATTATTTGCTAACAACAATAAATTTGATCAGTTTGAACATTAAATATCTTGTCTTTGTAGTGTATTCAATTAAATATAGGTTGACCATGATTTGCCAATCATTGTATTCTGTTTTTATTTATGTTTAACACAACGTCCCAACTTAATTGGAATTGGGTTTGTAATATACAAAAGTAAAACCTCAAACTGAATTACAAGTCAATATGACTCCAGTGAAATCCAGCTATTCAGCTCACAAATGTCTTCCCGTCAGGCCCTAAGTCACACTCTCTACAGCGTTCAATTGTGGCTTAGTCAGACGACTGCAAACAAATTTTCCCTTTCGTTTAGCTACATTACTGCCAAGTCCATAGTTTATGTCCCGCGGGAATTACAAGTGTTTGAACAAGACAACGCTATGCCAAATATCTCAGTATGTAAAAAGCTCGCTTTTGACCGACAGGGAGAATGTAACTATGGAAGAGGGTGCAGCAAATTGAATTACGTCAGAGATAAATAACAGATGGAGCTGGGGAATTAAAGTTCTGCCAGGTGGAACATTCACAAATGGGAGATAGACGCGCTATATGGCTCTATTTCCTTCCCACTCGGAGACGCCCGGAACCACGACGAGATAAGATGTGACCCATTGAAACGGAGACGTGCAAGCGGACACAACAACACAGCCATATGACAAAAACAACAAAAAGTCACACAAAGGTCTTCTCGCTACTTTCTAAGACTGTATAGATTCTCCTCTGCATGCTTGTCAGAAAACGAGTACTGCAGTCGAAGTATCCAACAGTGCCTCTTTGTACAATCTGCGCTGTGCACCACAAAGGGTTAACTATCAGATACCAAGGTGACTGCAAAAATTGTACAGCAGAAATAAAACACTATGTGGTGGAAATGAATTGCTTGGATTTGTCACATGATTCTGCCTGTTGCTAGGCAGAATCAGTATAACATTTTACAATAATGCTGCAATGCTATGAGAATAAAGCTATCATTTTAAAGAATGTATTCATAATATTTCCATAAAAATAAATACTACTAAGAATAAAAACTATGTAATTTTGTCACAATATAGTCATAATGGTATCATAAAAAAGATAAGATCTACTTCACTAAAGTAGTAAAGTTATGGCACGATGTACATTACGTTGGAATTTCAAAGGTGATGTTATGAGAATTTTTTTTTAGAATATGCAATGGCTAGCGGCACAGTTGTTGATTTCTTAGCACATCTACCTCACATTTCTGAGGACGTGGGTTCAAATCCAGCCCTAACTATAATAATATATTAGTAGTATTTAGTAGGGAAATGCTTATTTAAAAAAAAATAATAATAAAAAAAATAAAAAAAAAGCAAACATTACTACGAGAAAAATCTTGAGTGAATGTGAGTGCAAATGGTTGTTTGTTTCTATGTGCCCTGCGATTGGCTGGCGACCAGTTCAGGGTGTACCCAGCCTCTCGCCCAGCTGACTGGGATAAGCTCCAGCACGCCCACGACCCTAGCGAGGAGAAGCGGCTCAGAAAATGGATGGATGAACTTGCTATACTGCAGATCCTCATTAGTGTTATGAGTGTGCTGGAGCCTATCGCAGCTGATTTCATGCAAGAGGCAGGGTACACCCAGGACTGGACTCCAGCCAATCGCATGACATAATACTTATGACTGAACACATGTTTGGAGGTTCGGCAATAAAAAAAGAATAGATCCTTGCAACATGGACCAGGCGAGTCACTTTAACATGATTTGACAATGGCCATACAGTACTCGAGAAGCAAATAAAACCAAATGATTCACCATTGCACCATTATGATGCCTGTAATTGTTGTCATAGTGGGAGCCCTGTGCTTTGAGGAAAAAAAAAAAAGCCAGCAGCATGTTTGGAAAACATACTGGAATCGCAGAGGGGACCAAAAAAAAAAAGATGTCCACCAATTTTTTCAATTAATATGATGTAATATGTCAACGTTTGAGGTGGCGCGGTGACCGACTGGTTAGCACATCTGCCTCACAGTTCTGAGGACCGGGGTTCAAATCCCAGGCCAGCCTGTGTGGAGTTTGCATGTTCATCTCGTGCTTGCCTGGGTTTTCTCCGGGCAATTCGGTTTCCTCCCACATCCCAAAAACATGCATGAATTGGAGACTCTAAATTGCCAATAGGTGTGAATGTGAGTATGAATGGTTGTTTGTTTCTATGTGCCCTGCAATTGGCTGGCGACCAGTTCAGGGTGTACATTCCGAAGATGGCTGGGATAGACTCCAGCACGCCCGCGACCCTTGTGAGGATGAAGTGGTACAGAAAATGGATGGATGTATCAGCATAATCTGGCACGGACAAATTACGGCCGTTAAGCAGTCGGTGAGCGTCGGTGTGTTATGGGCCAGGTTTTTCCCGCATCATCAGTCAGGCCAAACCGGACTAGCGCAGCAGCGCACCTTTTCTGACTTTCGCACACGGGAGTATATGGACCTTAGTTTATATTTCTTTCGGTTTGTCCCTACTGTCGGGCTTGTAAGATAAAGCTTGTGGACATACCGTAGCTTTCTCTCACTGAATGAAAAACTTGTAGGGCAAAATCCATCCATCCTTTTATTTTCAACACCGGTTCTCCTGTTACGGGTCACTACATGACCAATGCCTCTTGCAAAAATGCCATAGTAGCTTCAAAGATACAATCATCTACCTATAATATCCGAGAGTGTATAGCACAGTGAGCTAAATTCAAGATCTGTGAATGCGTTGCAGATAACAAATTGATGTTATCACATTAAGACTCTTGAGTGGGCACCACCTCGCAAACCCTGGCCCGAGCGCTTTTGTGCGTGGGTTTGCGCTGCATTTTTCCGCTTCCTCCCACGTCCGCAAACATCGGCTGCAGGTTAATTGATGACTTCGCTTAGCCAGGAGGTGAAAAAGCGAGCGTGAATGGTTGTTTGTGCCATCGTGTTGACCCCGCTGGCGACCCCCTTGTGGAGTAAGCTTCAAACAGCAGATGCAGTATTAAAGATTCTTTGCTTAGTAAATTTGTCAAAATAATATTTTTTTCCCAAACGAGATGATCTTCTAAATTGGGTCTCTCATATCTCAAAATCATCTGACAAAAATAAGTTTTAAGTCTTTTTCTCTAAAGTCAAAATTGTAGAACAAAGTCATTACACTTTGGAAAACCAAAGTAGTGATCGCACACAATATATTTGACAAAAAATATTCTTGGAGTAAAACATTTTGCATTTTTCCAGTAAAAAATCAGAATGAAAAACTGTTCGGGCATAAAAGTGATACGGATCCTCCATTACCAAGCAGACAGACAGACAGACAGACAGACAGACAGAAAGAAAGAAAGAAAGAAAGAAAGAAAGAAAGAAAGGAAGGAAAGAAAGAAAGAAAGAAAGAAAGAAAGAAAGAAAGAAAGAAAGAAAGAAAGAAAGAAAGAAAGAAAGAAACAAACTATACTCTGTGATTTGCTTGCAACGAGTCATGAGTGTCAGCTGGAATAGGCTCCAACTCACTAATGAAGACTAATGAAGTGCTATAGAAAAGAAATAGATGACCCAATCATATTTTTCGTAATATCACAATTTCTTTTTTCTTTTGGCCGACAAACTACTTCGGAGATCTGAACATACAGCAAAAACTATTGACGAACATTCTGACAATCAGCAATAAAATTGTAATCTATGCACAATTACCATCAACAACAGATGCTAGGAGTGAAAACAAAGCCAATTTGGACCAAGTGTTTCCGTCTGTCATTCTGCACATTAGCAGCTCAAACAAAACCATCCACATTTGCTCATTTGAAGTTGCCGCCAATCACAGGTAGTGTGGTTCTCGGCATCACAATCCATCTTATCGCACAGTTGAAGAATTCAAATGGTCATTACATCAGCAGATAAGGGAGTTTAAAAAAACTGTGGATTTAATTGGAAGCAACAGCAGTCGAAAAAATAAGGAGGCGATAGTCCACGAGCTGACAGTTTGGACAGATGGACCGAAAGACTCCAAAAGGCATCTTTGAGGGCATCTGGTGGTCAGACAAAAAAGTTTGTGGGGAAAAAAAGTTGGACTGTGACTTGGAAAGCTGATCAAATGTGAGCCAAATGAGCAGTAAAAGCAGCAAAAAGCACAGCCGGTTAGCAACTCGTGTTGTCAACTTCATCCAACACGCAGTACTGGCCCCGAAATATAGTCGGATTATGTTGAAAATGTTATGCATGCTTTGCATATATGTTTTTATCATTTCTCTCATCATCTGTCTTGTGGTACTTTTTTATGATGCAGTTTGTTGCACATGGTGTTATTGTTTTGTGTCCGGTTAATTTCTTTATCACTATTTTGCATTCTGATTTGGGTTCTGGATTTCATTATTAGGAGACAATGTTTTCACAACCCCATTAATAAAATGACATAATTGACCATGAACGTCTTTTTTAAGGTGATGTCACAGCATTCCAATCAGACTCAAGTTGGGTGTTTGACTAGGATTCTCCCAAAATGTTTTAAGCTATTCAGACGTTGACTTGCTGGTGCGCTTTGGATCCTCATCTCTTTTTATACCTATTTCACCCTATGAAAATATCAGAATGACCAAGCCAATATTTTTGGTTTTATAGACATCCAGCACTTTCTTCTCTATATGCTCATTATATTGAAAAAAAAAAGATTTAAAATGATTCACTTAGTGTCACAAAACTTAGCTTATTTATGTTGACATCTCTTCCTATGCCTACTTCACCCTGATGATTGCACCAATATTTTCGATTTTATGGGCATTAAAAACCTTTCCGCCCTGCGATTGGCTGGCGACCAGTTCAGGGTGTACCCCGCCTCTCGCCCGAAGATAGCTGGGATAGGCTCCAGCACGCCCGCCACCCTAGTGAGGATAAGCGGTACAGATAGATAGATGTATACACACACACACACACACACACACACATCTCCCATCATCTTCCTGGTGAGACTGTAAGCAATATTTTGGTCTCCCGAGTCAGTTTCGGCAACATCTCCGCCAGTGAGGCAGGCCCTTCAGGATAATTTATGCACTTATGTCCACAGAGTTTGTAGGTCAACACGTAAATTTTGCAACTCACATGATTTGTATGACGTTGTGTATGTCTTTACCAGTATGCACTTCTGTCATTGCCGTTATGCAAGAAGTGTATTTCAGCGGGGCAACACCATTTGCTCTGTCAGTAAGAATACGCTTTGCTGAAAATGCTTACAATTTTAAATCATCAATACATTTTTTAAACGAGGATAGGACTTTAAGCGTGGCTGTTTCAGCATGGGAGACATTCACCCAACCAAGGAGGCATAAAGAAATTGCGATATTAGATTTTCTTTTTCCTTTACAAGTGCCTTTACCTTTACTGATCAAATTATATGAAAATGACTTGGAGTAGAGGTTTTTGCCTTGGAACTCTGCCATGGATGCCATTTTTTCCCAGTCTCTTTCTTATGGTGGAGTCATGAACACTGACCTTAAATGAGGCAAGGGAGGCCTGCAGTACTTTAGATGATGTCCTGGCTTCCTTCATGAACTCCTAGATGGGATGTCACTGTGCTCTTGAGGTCATTTCTGTAGGCCTGCCACACCTGGGAAGGTTCAGCACTGCTCAATTTTTTCTCCATATTTGAATAATGGCTCTCACTGTGGTTCGCTGGAATCCTAAAGATTTAGAAATGGCTTTGTAACTCTTTCCAGACTGATAAATATCAATTAATTTATTTCTTATCTGTTTTTGAATCGTGGCATTTTGTTGCAGCTTTTTAGATCTTTTGATTTATTCACAGCACTGTACATTTTAGGCATTGGGGAGGTGGGTGGAGGGTTTCAGCGAACAATATATTATACACAGTCACCGTAATAAACCATTAGCATGTGCAATTGTGATGCATTATGGTGAAAATAAAATGAGTGCTGTGCCTCGGTCGCTCGGGGGTCTCCGAATCGATTTGGGGGTTGCAACATCAGCTGGTGTGTGAATGATTCATGCCGGAAGGATAGGGGCGGGGGGGTGAAATGATGTAAGCCAATATAGAATAATAAATGAGGAACAATACGGCAGATTATTGTGGTTATGAGGACAAAGAAGACGAGTGTCCTTATGTTTTATTGCTTATTTTTCCACATGAAAACAGAGGGTGACTGTAGCTGGGAGGTTAGCGCAAGCAAGACTGTGAGCAGAAGGTCGGTGGATTGAATTTCTCCATAATCTCCTGACACCCTCCATCCCACTCCCCAACTACTAATTAGGCGCCCTTGAGAAAGCTCGTCCACCCCCAAGAACTCCAGCGGATCCGCTCGTGGCTTCCAACCTCCCGTGTGGACGTGTGCAATTTTCGGATTGAACGTCCTATATTGACATGCATAAACAACACCAAAAAAGCGTGTTTACTGTAAGTAGATGAGGGGAGCGTTGACTGCATGTTGATGAGATGGAGGAACGAGAGGAACATGAAGGGTGAAATTTCCATGCAGCAGCGTGGGTCGGGATGCAAGACTTCTGCGTATGTGCCCAGAATGTTAAACTTTGGCCCAGTGCGAACTCCACAAAAAGTATGTCTTATGATTACAAATTCTGCTCACCAGTCACAAAGAAAGCATAAAGCACAGTAGTCCTCAAACTTTTTGCAAAACATATTCGCTAAAAAAATGTATAACGAGAAAAAAAAGCTAAATTAAACAACATTAAAGTTGTTATTGTACATGGAAACAAGTGTAATTTAAGAGAACAAAGTCCAAATATAAGAAAAAAAAAAAAAAGCAAGCCTTTGAAATTTTGTCCCTACTGTGATGTAACAAGGACTGGGTTTTAAGAACCCATCCATCCATCCATTTTCTGAGCCGCTTCTCCTCACTAGGGTCGCGGACGTGCTGGAGCCTATCCCAGCTGTCATCGGGCAGGAGGCGGGGTACACCCTGAACTGGTTGCCAGCCAATCGCAGGGCACATAGAAACAAACAACCATTTGCACTCACAGTCATGCCTACGGGCAATTTAGAGTCTCCAATTAATGCATCTTTTGGGATGTGGGAGGAAACCGGAGTGCCCGGAGAAAACCCACGCAGGCACGGGGAGAACATGCAAACTCCACACAGGCGGGGCCGGGGATTGAACCCGGGTCCTCAGAACTGTGAGGCTGACGCTCTAACCAGTCGTCCACCGTGCCGCCGGTTTGAAGAACCTCATGATGCAATACGATTTCAATTCTTTGGGTTGTGAGTCAATTCAGTATTGATTTAAATGCTTTTAAGCCAAATCAGTAAGAAGAAGAAATACACAAATTAGTAGAGTTAGTACCTGTTGACAGTTATAAAGATTTATTTTGATGCTCATGTGAACATACAGTATGTGGTGTTTCATCTCACATATTTCGATGCGGTGTAGTGAAGTCGACTATTTGACTGATTGGTTCAACCCGCAGCAGCTACCTGCGTGAAGATTCGGCATTTTACCCGTGAACTACACTGAACCACTATCAGGCGAAAGCCAAAAGCTAAGCAGAGCTGCAGTGATGTTGGAGGCACATGTTTAGCAGTTTAGCCAGAGCTTTACCTACATGCCAACAAACGTAGCATTGGGGTTAATTCACAAATAACCATTTGGTCACTACATGTTCTGGTACCATATTTCTCCCAGGATTCACACTCAGTCGTTTACACAGTAATGCAATGCCGTAATTGTGTTACCACAACCCGCATTACAGGAAGGCGGGGCGAGCAGTGGCTCATTTGCATGAGGCAGGACAGCAGTCCCAAAAACCAACTGCTCTGAACAGGGCTTTTTAGAGAGGGTGATGACGCTGCCCTAATTCTTGATCCTTGGGCAATTTTCACTAAATACATTTTAATAAAACAGCTGGGAACTACTGACTGAAAAAGCCAAAAGTTGTGGGAACTTTAAAAAAAAAAACAAAAAAAAACGTCATGCTGTGTTTTTGGCATTTGTGTATCAAGTGAAAACGGCAAAAACACTTTAGACTAGCCTGAGAACACAATCTCCCATGCCAAGAGATCAAGGCTCGGAAATGACATTCCGGGCATTGAAAGTGAAATACAAGAAGAAGAAAAAAATATCTCAACAAGTTTATCATTTTCGAAATGTATTTATTTATTTTAAAATAAAACTATTGTTTATAAAAATGAATAATATCTCCAAAACATTTAATCACTGCAAGCTGACCTGTTAAACTATTCATAGACTATCACAGACAGATGGTAAACACCAACTCCGATATAAATATAAATGATGGCAGACTAAAGTAATGTAGTCAGGGAATAAAAGCAAAGGCTGAATTAATAGCGAAGAGTCATGTTGCCACAAGGCCAGACGAGAGGCGCTATCGTTTAATAGCGCTCGTTTAATTTACAGCAATTACTGCTGCTTTCGCAGGCCTGGCAGACCACAAATATCGCATATTACTCCCATCATCTGCTTTATGTATTTATCACCTCATATAGTGTTACATAGATATGAGCCTGTGCATTAAAAAAAAACTGACTCTCCAGCGACGGGGGTTTGCCGTTTTACCTGATAAGAATTACCAATAAAGATCAGTTATGCTAACTTCCTGAATTGGATGCCCTTTGAAAATCTAGAGGATTTTATCATTGCCATTATCCATGGAAGTCTATGGACGGTTGGCTAAAAACAGTGAAGAATGAGAATTAATCTAGCAGAACCTGTGGGTGAGTTTAAATTGTTCCGTGACCACCCTAGTAACTCCAAACATTCAGATGTCAAATCATCTCTCTCCATTGAAAATAAAAGACATAAATCCATTTCCACACCCCCAAAAAAACACCAACAATATTTGTAATGTGTTTTTTTTTTTTTATATGGAAAATAGCACTCTACAGTATAGATATACATGAATATATTTAAATAGAATCTAAAGGATGGTGAGGTGGCACAGCATTTGATATGAAGGAGGCTTACTTTGCTCCTTAAACTTGCATCTTTTAGCCTTCACAAGTGCATCGACATCAGGCATCAAATATTGAGTAACAGACAATTTCAGAATGTCATTTACAGTAAGTGGTAAGTGGTCATTTAAGTGGTTGTCAGTGCGACCTTCAGTGGAAAAAAAAATAGCAACAACAGTGACGTTTATTTAAAAAAATTGTAGTTATTGTGTCCTCTATCCCCACTTCCTGGATTGGACCCCCCGATGGGCCGGTTCTGGCCCGCGGGCCATACGTTGGACACCCCTGGTCTACAGAGTTCTTCATATTGGGTCCCGACCTCTTGTTCGGGAAACCCTGCTGTACACTAACGGCGAATGGAAAAGTGAAATAGCAAGTGTCTTTGATGCGACGCTACTGCCACACGTCATGCTAATTCAGCGGCTGCGTCTGCGAGCTTTCAGGAGATACCGAGCAGGAACATAAAAACGAACAGCGTTTCATCCTCAAAGAGGATTTGTCTCAGGAACGTGCCTCCGCTGTCACTTCTAAATCATTGTTGACTACACAGTTTTCAACCCAGATTAGATCTACAGTTTCATTTCCAAGGCCCTTTATAGCATTTCCCGCCGCAATGACGGATAGGTGGCCTGTATTCAACACCAAACCGCTTTCCCTCCTCAGCTCAAATTAGCTTGCAGTCAAGAGACTCGAATGGCCTTGATGTAAGACAAGGCGCTTTGAAGCAAAGCGATAAAGTGTGCCGTTTGAATTTGTTTTGTTGCCAATGAGCAGATCGTTTGCGTTTTAAAAAGTGCACCTTTGTGTTTATGCGGCGTAAACACATGTACACACGTGTCAAGTGGCAATTAAGTAGTGAGCAACGTCACGTTTATTTGGGTATCTTTACTGGCTTTTGTGTTGTTTTCTGGAGCGCTCGTCCTCATTTGGTTCAAGGGTGAGCTGGAGCCTATCCCAGCTGACTCTGGGGGAGATGCGGAGTACACCTTGGACTGCTCACCCTCCAGTGACAGGGCACATATACAGATCTGGATAAAAATAAGAGACCGAATCAAACACTGGAGCTTTTTCATCTTTTAACTATTTCTTTTATTGGAAGTTATATTGTAACCACAGTTGTCGCTCGCTATCTTGCGGTTCACTTTTTGTGGGTTCAGTGCATCGCAGATTTTTTATGGTACTTACATCATGGATTATTATCTTTTGTCGCGGGATTTTGCAGTGATTATTATTCAACACGGACTGTTACTGCTTACTCTAATAAGAGTGCTTTAAAGACAGAATGTTTGGTATCATTTCACACTGAATAAAAGAAGCTAAAGTGCAATATATGCCTATTGCAGAGTCCAGCTGGCTTAAATTACTCAACTCCACGGATCTGGTAAAGAAAACATTGTAAACTACCGTCATTTCTCGTCTATAATGTGCACCCATGTACAATACACCCCCCCCCCCCCCAAAGTTGACCTCAAAATTCTGGAAAACCCTTCTACCTATGTATAATGCATTTTTTATAATGCACGATTTTGCTTGTACCCATGGCTTGGTATTAAAATTAAACGGTCAATTATTTCAGAAAAGCATAACCATTAAACAAAACATAACCATAAATAAATTAATGATGGTTGTTGTTCAGTCAGTCATATTTAAAAAAAAAAAAACAATATTTCACAAATTCTGCCAGGGTATGTAAACTTATGAGCACAACTACATATATGCAGTCATACGTACCCCGTTGTATTGGATTTAAAGTGTGGGCTACACCTTTTTTATAACCACTGGGTGGCGGTGGCATATTAGAATGAAAGTGTACACCTTTCGCATAACTTCTAGGTGGCGGTGGCATTTTGGAATGAAAGTGTACAGCTTTTTCCTAACCACTAGATGACGGCTTGCATTTATAAAATGTGAAAGTTTTTTCCATTTTCCCCTATACCTATGTATCATGGGCACTGTTGACTTTTGTCAATTTTTGGGGGGAATAAATGCGCATTATACACGAGAAATTACGGTACCTGTAACTGAATAAAACCTACCACCCCAAGTTCAAACAAATTGAAATCCTTAACAGGTGGTTTGGAAAGAGAGATGATGGAAACAGTCGCTGGTGCGCTTTCAATCGTTTTTTTTACAAATGCAACAAACTGTAAAAAAAAATTCTAAACGTAATATCTTGCTATCCTGCCAACAGCTTCAACTGACGCCGTTACTTCTGCACACACAACGGCTAAAGCTATAGTCAGTAAATAGGTGTACGTCTTTGTACGCCTACTTTGTACATCCTCATTCGTTCACTTCTACGTCACTCAACAAGCCAGGGCCGCTTTTTGAAGGGAGGTATATATTGATTGACACAGTTACTACTGTGTAGAATGTGTGGCTGGCAACCCCAAGGGGACAAAAATAATACTTGCACCTCAGATGCATACATTGAGTAAGACAGAGGGGGTCTGTCTTAATGGGTAGTAACGCTCTACATTTACTCAGTTACATTTACTCAAGAAAAATTTTCCATAAAATGTACTTGTCAGAGTACTTTAAATGCACCATCCTATTTACTTTTACTTGAGTATTTATGTGAAGAAGGATTGATACTTTTACTCCGTTACAATGATCGACATGCCGTTCGCTACTTTTATTTATCCATTCATGCTTGTGCGCATCTATTTTTAGACTCCATCTTCAACTTCTGCATATGGCGGCCGTTTTGCGCCAATCAAACGAGATCAGCAGTGTCATTTGACTCCAATTCACAAATCAGACGACACAAGGCAGTCATATGACCGCGCACGTAGCCTTCGCGAGCCAATCAAAATGACAAATCTTTGGGGGAAAAAACAGCCTGAGTGTGTTTACAGACCAAAAAACAACAGCTTTGTCATGCAGTTCTTCAATTGTGACTGCCCAGACTTGGATATTTCAGCCCACTTCTAACTTGAGAAAAAACCTTGCGGTAAATTGCAGATGTTTCTACTGTTGTTTTGGTAGTGGATATGGCAAAATTAGCACTATCCCTATGGTGTCGCACATGCACACACAATCACGAAGTCTAGTCAGCAAACAGCTTCTTCATGAAGTCATTTAAGTGAAAAAAGCAAATGATGTTTCTGTAGGGCCCAATGCCTGTGTTGTTGGTTTTTGGGCACTTAGAAATTAAAATGGTGGCAGGTTTGTGTCGACTGCCATGTATATATATATAAATTATTTTTTTAACACCATATTTGATGTTCATGCTCGGATTTTAAACAAAAAATAAAAAAATAAATCTGAAGTTACTCACAAATTACTATTTACTTGAGTAGTTTTTTTATTGAGTACTTTCTTACTCTTACTCAAGTAAATATTTGGATGATTACTTTTTACTTGAGTCATATTATTCCAAAGTAACAGTATTCTTACTTGAGTACAATATTTGGCTACTCTACCCACCTCTCTCTCTCTCTCTCTCTCTCTCTCTCTCTCTCTCTCTCTCTCTCTCTCTCTATATATATATATATATATATATTTATATATATACACACACACACACACACAGTGTGTACGGAAAGTATTCAGACCCCCTTAAAATGTTCACCCTTTTTTATATTGCAGTCATTTGCTAAAATCATTTAAGTTAATTTTTTTCCAAATTAATGTACACACAGCACACACAGCCATGAGTCTTTTTGGGAATGATGCATTTTCACACCTGGATTTGGGGATCATCTGCCATTCCTCCTTGCAGATCCTCTCCAGTTCTGTCAGGTTGGGTGGTGAATGTTGGTGGAAAGCCATTTTCAGGTCTTTCCAGAGATGCTCTATTGGGTTTAAGTCAGGGCTCTGTCTCGGCAGTCGCGGAGTTATTCTGAAGCAACTCTTTCGTTAGTTTAGCTGTGTGCTTAGGGTCATTGTCTTTTTTGAAGGTGAACCTTCGGCCAAGTCTGAGGTGCTGAGCACTCTGGAGAAGGTTTTCTTCCAGGATTTCACTGTACTTGGCCGCATTCATCTTTTCTTCGATTGCAATCAGTCTCCCTGTCCCTGCAGCTGAAAAACACCCCTACAGCATGATGCTGCCACCACCATGCTTCACTGTTGGGATTGTATTAGACAGGTGATGAGCAGTGCGTGGTTTTCTCCACACATGCCACTTAGAATTAAGGCCAACAATTTCTATCGTGGTCTTAACAGACCAGAGAATAATATTTCTCACCATGTTGGAGTCCTTCAGGTGTTTTTTAGCAAACCCCATGCGGGCTTTCATGTGTCTTGCACTGAGGAGAGGCCTTTGTCGGGCCACTCTGCCATAAAGCCCCGACTGGTGGAGAGCTGCAGTGATGGTTGACTTTCTAGAACTTTCGCCCATCTCCCGACTGCATCTCTGGAGCTAAGCCACAGTGATCTTTGGGTTCTTCTTAACCTCTCTCACCAAGGCTCTTGTCCCCCGATTGCTAAATTTGGCCAGATGGCCAGCTATAGGAAGGTTTTCTGAAACGTCTGCCATTTCAGGATTATGGAGGCCAGTGTGCTCTTAGGAACTTTAAGTGCAGCCGAAATCTTTTTTGTAACCCTGGCCATATCTGTGCCTTGCCACAATTCTCTTCAGGCAGTTCCTTTGACCTCATGATTCTCATTTCAGTATAATATATAATCAGTATAATCAAACACAGCTGGACTCCAATCAAGGTGTAGAACCAGCTCAGGGATGAGCAGAAGAAATGGACAGCACCCGAGTTAAATATATGTTACAACAAAGGGTCTGAATTCTTATGGCTGTGTGTATTTAATTTTTTCTTTTTTAATAAATCTGCAAAAATTTCAACAATTGTCAATATGGGGTGCTGTGTGTACATTAATGAGGAAAACAAATGGCTGCAATATAACAAAGAGTGAAAAATTAAAGGGGGTCTGCATACTTTCCGTACCCCCTATGTGTGTATATATTATATACATATATATAATATATATATATAATATGATGATAGCTGGGATAGGCTCCATACCCTAGCGAGGATAAGCATCACAGAAAATGCATGGATGGATCATACAATAAATACTTGGTCTTTTTTGCTGACTTGCTTTATTTACTTTGTTACTTAGTTATAGTTACTTTGTTGCTTTGTTGTATTAAATCTTTACAGTTACTTTGTCACAGTTAGAGATTACTTAGTTACAGTTTCTTGGTTACAATTCCAATTACTTAGCCAATTACTTACAATTACTTGTTAAAGTCACTCTGTTACTTAGTTACAGTTACTTACATACTGCTTCAGAATTACCCAATCAAATTCACACTCGATAAATGGGAGTCAGAACACACCAAAAGTTAAAGTGCCTCTGATTACCCTCAAAATAAAGTTCAGCAGTTCTCCTAAACCTTCTCCTAGGTTTTTCCTGACATTTTTGTTTACTTTGCTTTAGTTACTTTTATTCCTGTATGTATTATTGTAAACCCACTCTCAACAGTATGCAAGGTTCAAATATTAGCACTTCACTTACATATAGGAAAAGAAAAATACTACCTAATGATTTCATAAAAAATATTGCACATAAACGTTAAATAAAACTCATACTTAAATGTTTAAAAATGTAAGTATGAGTTTTAAATACAAAATAAAAAAAACCGTTTTTAAAGATTAAACGCAAATCTATTGTACTATACCTAAAAGTTATACACAACTGAACTGGTCTTAAAACGTGAAAAGTAAAACAAATTACAGTACTGGATTAAAAAATAAATAAATAAATAAAATAAAAAACAGGCTCTATGCATAACTACAAGCTTCATTGTAATATGTTTGAATGCATTTCATGTTTTAAATGTTGGCAGTTTTATTTGGATTTAATTTAGTGATTATTTCACATACCACTAGTTGCATTCGTACAACACTTTGAAAACGACTGCCATAGCCCATGCATATGAAGAAGACAGGAGATTGTTGTCACATGACTAAACAGCCGCTACTTGCCAGAAATTTCTACAGCTCCTCCAACATTGCAGGCGGCCTCTTGGTAGCTTCCTGTGACAACCCTCGCAGAGAAAGGTCAAGAGCACAACAGCCTGACGACATCCGGTTGCCGTAAAAGATTAATCAAAGTGAGAATCCGCCTGTTGAACTATTTTGTCATCCCAAATCTCATTTGTGGCCTTTAATAGTCAGGGAGCCCCTTGTCACAAGACGGGCCACCCAGTTCGGAGCTACTCACGCTCGATAGTGCATTATCATTAGCAGCGGGCTGAAGATGAATATTTCATTAGGACGGCAGCCTCGCAGGCATAGCAGGTAATGTGTCCTCCACACATGCTACCCGACGAGAGTCCTCACCATGGCCGACAGGAGGTGTCGAGGTAATCCCCGCGGGTTTTGATAAACTAATATTAAACTGCCGCAGACAGTGGGGAGGAGACGCAATCTTCATCGGTCGGCTTGTCACAGATAGGGAGGATCATTTTCCATTAAACGAAACAGTGTGTCGCTGTCAAAAAGTTCATTCCGTTTGAAGATATATTTCTTTACTGAATCTGGATGAGTGTTATCAGGCAATGCATTCTCATGAATATTTTGTCTGTCTTACAAAAACTTAAGTCCTGTCCCAAGCAATCATGAGACACACTGCAGTGTATACTGTATACTTTGCCAAGTCAATGCTATATTTTGCAAGAGTTTTCATGTGGTCAGGGCATTTAGTTTTCATATTTGTTCATAAAATAAAAAAATAATAAATACAGTAAAATCCCCAAAATGGCAGTTTTCTAGTAAATCTTATACCAAAGATTTCTTTACCAAATCCTCCTAACTTCTGTTCTTTGTTGATATAATTAGACAAATGTAGGACAAAACAATAAAGACATTAAATTTCAAATAATGCCTAAAATATGTCAGTTTTGTACAGTGTCATTTTTCATATTAAATCCCACTTAATTCTATTCAGTGTTGGAAAAATTGAGGCCAAAATAAATCATTCAAAGTAACCTCCAAAATATGTCTGTTTTCTACTATGTTTGTGTTGATTTTTGTATGGAATCCTACTAAATGTTTGTCTTTGTTGATAAAAGTTAAAAGTTGAATGAAAAAAAAGGTTCTAGTAACCCCTTCAAATTATCTGTTTTCTACAAATATAGTGTTGATTTTTTTTTATCGAATCCTATTAAATGTATGCCTGTGTTGACAGGATTGTAAAGATAAATGTCAAAATAAAATAATTAAGAAAGTATCATTTCAAGAAACTACAAAATTGTAATATTTGTACTAAACAGTGTTGTTTTACATATTAATATTCAGATTACTAAATTCTTGTCTGTGTTGATAGGATTGGAATAATGAATCCCTAAATAAATATCTCCAAAATATATCAGTAGTCTACCAAACCCAGCATGTTTTGTATGAAAGTCTAGTCAATTGATAAAATTAGAAAATGACAGCAAATAGAAACAATAATTAAAACAAAAAAAAAAAATTTCAGTGTCCTCAAAAATATGTCACTTTTATACTGCATAGAGTTGTGTTTTTCATATGAAATCCTATTAAATTCCTGCCTGTGTTGGGATTGAAAACATGGATGCCAAAATAACTCCCTCCATCCATCCATTTTCTGAGCCGCGGGGGTGCTGGAGCCTATCCCAGCTGTCATCGGGCAGGAGGCGGGGTACACCCTGAACTGGTTGCCAGCCAATCGCAAGGCAGATACAAACAAACAACCATTCGCACTCACATTCAAACCTTCGGCCAATTTAGAGTCTTCAATTCATGCATGTTTTTGGGATGTGGGACGAAACCGGAAACCGGAAAACCCACGCAGGCACGGGGAGAACATGCAAACTCCACACCCGGTCCTCAGGACTGGGAGGCTGACGCTCTAACCCGTCGGCCACCGTGCCGCCCCAAAATAACTCATATACTCAAAATAACACATATATTGCCTGTGTTGATAGAACTGGAAGATGAAAGCAGAAAACAAGTAATTTTTATATGAAACCCACAGTTGTTTTTGTGTATCCTCCTAAAGTCTGATCTATGTTTAAGGAATTAGTCAAATGACAACAAAGACACAATAAGTAATAAATTGAATCATTTCAAGTAAGATCCCACATAATGTCAGTTTTCTACTAAAAACATTGTTGCGTTTCATATAAAAGCCGACTAAATTCTGCCTGTGTTGATAGACCTGAGAAATGAAAACATTTTCGCCGACCCACATTCATACATTTGTCTGCACTCTTTCAGGCAATTTATGCTCAATACGAGGCAGCCCACTTTACAATTCACACATATCCATCTCTACTTTGTGTCTCAGAGACAGATTGACAAATGCAAACATACAGTACAAGAAAACATAATACTTGTCTTTGTGTTTGCCGCTGCTTGTGCAGAATAATGATAATTAAAAAAAAAACTGCTTGCAAAGTATCCTCAGATAGTTTTCCTTCCCTACTCATTCCAATTCTAGTCTGTGCACATCTAATCCGGCTCAGAGAATGCTGAATGAGCTTTTAATTAATTTGATCCAAACTCCCTCAACTCGTGACGTCCATTTGGGACGAGTAAAGTGACAGTTAACAAATTTGGAACTGATTGTGATTGTGCTGCTGAGTTAACTAAAAAGGAACTTCCTTATATTCCTTACATTGCTTCTATTATGTATTTACACACACATTCTGTCACAAATTGGTTATGATTATACATTACATTTATCGACAGAGCGGCACTGTGGGCGACTGGTTAGAGCGTCAGCCTCACAGTTCTGAGGATCGGGGTTCAATCCCCGGCCCCGCCTGTGTGGAGTTTGCATGTTCTCCCCGTGCCTGCGTGGGTTTTCTCCGGGCACTCCGGTTTCCTCCCACATCCCAAAAACATGCATGAATTGGAGACTCTAAATTGCCCGTAGGTGTGAATGTGAGTGGGAATGGTTGTTTGTTTGTATGTGCCCTGCGATCGGCTGGCAACCAGTTCTGGGTGTACCCCGCCTCCTGCCCGATGATATCTGGGATAGGATATGGCCCACGGGAATAACTCTTTCTCATGATTTATATTATTTGACATTGACTGTCAAGTATTTGATTGGAGAGTGTGGTTTTATTCCGAGGTGTTCAGTCAGCACTCCCCCTGACCATCAATATAGACGTTTAAGTGGGGAAAAGGAGTTTTTTTTATCCACAGTGACCACCGGGGAACACACAATTCCATTATTGGTCTCCATTCGGCGCACTGACCCTTTCTTTTGGTCCATTATGGTTCACTGAGAATCGTGTATTGGCACTTTGTACACACATGCTGACTGAGCGACTGCATCGGCCTCGAGCCTCCCTTCCGTATGCGTCATTAACTCCAACATTGCACGTAACGTTTTCTATTATTGCTCATCACAAGCGGCATTGACAATTACTGTTGCTGCCGGTGTAGCAAGAGGGAAAGCCTCCAGTGACGGCCGATGGCTGAGCAGTTGTTTCGGTTGACCTTCATGTTTCTTCCGCTTGGTGCGGTAACCACACTTTTCACCCTTTGACTCCTTCACATCCTCCTCCCTGGCCTTGAATTTAGGCTAGGTTCGCGTCTTGCGGAGCATACGTACCGGTATTTTATATTGAAGGTCAGATTCACAGAGGGAGCGTGTGGTTAAGTTAATTGCAGCACTAGAAGTCCCAGTAATCCCCTGCTTATTTGCATAACCTCCCTGGGTACTTGTGCAACACTGCCTCTGTTACTTTCTGCATGGTTGATGTTGTGGCTTCAAGAGGGTGCTCTGAAGTCTTGAGCTCCTCAGAGCTGGTGCAGCGTGGAGCTGGAAACCATCAGGCAACAAAGCACTACGGGAGCACCAGCTCTTCCATTTTTTTATTTTGTTTTTCCATGGCGCGCGTTACAGTAAAGGCAGGACAGCCTTTTCTAATGCTCAGAGGCCTATTTTAGATAAGGCGAGCTTTTAATGTCTAATGCACACTGCTGGGGCTCGCTGACGAGCGGTAAAAACAACGCCGTCAAACGAACAACAACACACGCTAGCATACTACAAGATGAAGAGGTGTTGCCTGCGTGGAAGAGATGATGTAATTTGAATGAAAGTGCACTTGCTTGTTTCAACTGGAAGACTGTGGTGAGCATGGCGAGTGATTAGAAGTTGTGCTGTTTATTTCTACATGTACAGTTATATATATATATATATATATATATATATATATATATATATACATACACACACACACACATATTTTCCAAAAGGATTACAACAAATGCCTACAGGGAGTACTTGAATATGCATGGTTTCCCAATGTGTGTGCGTGTTTGTGTGCGTGAGCGTGTGTGCGCGTGCGTGAGTGTTCACTTGGCATGCACTTGTTGCAACTGAAAATAGAAATGGCAATGTTAATATTTGTATTACTTTTAACCCTTCGACGATTATGAAAGGTACTGGGAGCGCCCACGCCCCATGCCCGATTGGCGGCACGCAAATGGGAGGTCGACGGTATTGTGCCATGTGAAATCAATAATTAAGTGCAAGTAAAAATTGGATGATGGCCTTGCCAATAGTTTAAAGGAAAGACCTATAATTACGTCCCCGGGTTCTACTGAGTGGGCAGCAAAATCCTCACAGGGTGAGGCGCAAAGAGAAGAAAATAACAAATGCAGCGCTCGACTTTTATTGTTTGTGCATAGCGTAGGGCTGGAAACTGTGTAAAATGAGGTATCACAACATTACAGCGATTGTGTGACAGTTTATAAAGTAAGTATAGTATCGTATAAGTATACAACTATTTTATGAAACAATTTCTTTTAAAAAAACACTTTTATTTCACAGTATTTGATGGAACACAATATATCTGTCGAACCTACAGTATAAACATAAACAACTTTATCATAGACATCTATGCTAACCAGTGTTGCCACCGATACCATGTACATGTAAGTTACTCATCTTATTACTTGATTTTAAAAGTTAGATTACGAGTAACTTTATAAGTTACATTCAGCAGATGCTGACAACACCCCCTCAACATAAACATAAGCAATTTTGCCAATGCTTTATTGGAAGTGTATTTTTATCAATAACGTTTAAGAATAAAGTTTTTATTACAAATAAAGTAAATACAACATTTTTGACTCAACAGTTTTTCTGGATTTCACTGAACATAAATAGGCTAGTTGTTTTTCACGAGTTGTCCATGTGTTGAAAACGTGACTTGGCACATATTTCAGCCATCTTCAAAAAGACCTTCTGAATAAGGGTTCAACCTAAATCTCGCCGTGACTTACTCGATGCTCTCATGTGACATTAAGTGCAATTCATCCGCCTCCCAAGAACACTCTTTCACAATCCCAAGTGACAAAAGCAGCTGCCCGCATGCTCTTAAATTCTTTTCTTTTCCTCGGCAGAAAGTGCTGCCTTGACTTGGAGTAGCTATTGGGTGCGGCTTTTCACCCAAACCAACACCTGACACACAGCATGGACATGACACCTCCACTTTCAGCACACTCAACAAAATACTGTTTATTTTTCTGCTTATTTGTACTTAACTACCCGAGTACCAGGGCAATATTGAAAAGAATACGACTTTGTCATTGTTGACATTGTTATAAATGTAAGAAATAAATCAAATATAAATGTACATATACTAATATGAACTTTGAGATTAGCGACGTAAACAGGTGTTGAATGGTACGTATAACCTTTTGTATTTGATCAAGTTCGTCCCATCAACTCAACAATAGGTTAAAAAAATTCAGGAGTACCACAAATAAAATGTTAATAGAATAGATCATAAATAATCCCTGAAAATTTGAAGAGGACAAATTTGATAGATTGATGAATGCACAGGTTTTTACGGTAGGAAATTCACAAATCTACATGGAAAGTCCTGACTAGAAAACATTTGCATTTGGTGGTTCTGGGCAAAATATATCCTTACTTAGAATGAAAAGAACTATTGAAAAGGGATTATATTTGGGCAGTGACAAAAACAATTATTAATATGAATTTTGAGGTTAGCAAGTAACATGTATAGTACTGCCTAGAATAGGGAGAGGAATAAGGGGATAATGTATTTAAAATGTTACTAAAAACAATAGCTCATTACATTTAAATTGGTAAATGACTCATGATTTATTGAAGGAAATTCACTGATAAGTACAGAGAGCGCTGACTAGAACTTTATGTGGTTTATCAGGTTTGTCTCATCAACTCACAGGGAGAGAAAAAAAATCGGGAATACTACATTTAAAATGTTAATGGAATAGAGTAGAGCCTTCTTTGTAAACTGATCAATTATTCCTGAACATTTCAATTAAATGATGGATGGACACAAATAGGAACTGTGAAAGAAAGAGCGCCGATTAGAAAACGAACAGTATTTTGTCGTTTGTGGCTAAACCAGTACTTCAATACTGGATGATATGCACTATTAAAAAAAAAAAAAAAAAAAGCTATATCCGAATGTTGGCCAACTAACGAGTGAAGTGTATACTGTATGTTGTAGTATGGTGTTAAAATCAGTAGTGATAAAGGGAAACCCATTACACTCATTTACTAGAATGGATAATGATAAACAATTACGTCTTGTGCTTCCCCCCGATTCATTCACTTGGAGAGAATAATTTGTAAATGTTATTATTTATTTATTTTTTAATGTTATTTTTTTTTTCTTTTTGGCAATAGTGGAGTTTTGTTTACTACTGGGCGGCACGGTGGGGACTGGTTAGAGTGTCAGCCTCACAGTTCTGAGGACCCGGGTTCAATCCCCGGCCCCGACTGTGTGGAGTTTGCATGTTCTCCCCGTGCCTGCGTGGGTTTTCTCCGGGCACTCCGGTTTCCTCCCACATCCCAAAAACATGCATAAATTGGAGACTCTAAATTGCCCGTAGGTGTGACTGTGAGTGCGAATGGTTGTCTGTTTGTATGTGCCCTGTGATTGGCTGGCAATCAGTTCAGGGTGTACCCCGCCTCCTGCCCGATGACAGCTGGGATAGGCTCCAGCACGCCCGCGACCCTAGTGAGGATAAACGGCTCAGAAAATGGATGGATGGATGTTCACTACTGATACAGCTCTTGTATTGGCTCTCATTCTGTGTTACAGGCGTAGCTATTTTTGACCATATATATTGACAAATAGAAGTCAACAATGTCATGAACGTGGGATGAGGCTCAACACTGCATCGCTTTGATTAGAAAACCATTTTGTTTTTTCCTTAAGAGTCATGCCATGAGCGCGGCCAGATGATATTACCTTTGCTCCATTGCTTGCTCCACAAAGCTGACTATTTCCACTCAGTGAGAATCAATAGCGCATGAGCCGTCTGCAGAGGACTATTGCAGTCCGAATGGTGGCCGAGTCCACAATTCTTAGTCCTTGTTTGATTACAAGTTCTGAAAAGGCCACCAATATTATGGTCCAAGTAAATTTTGTGAGGAAAAATAAGCTACAAATGGCTAAAACATTTTTTATTTTGAACACTCAAGCGAAATGTCACATCAGTGAACATCTTCAAGTGCCTGTAAAGTGAAGATAAAAATTTCATAAACTTGACATACCACGGAGAAGAGTGTTATTAACAAGCCTGCCAATTTTTTTAATTAATAAAAAAAATCGGCAAGTATATAGTTTGTAGAATGAGGTTTCAAAACCGTGAAAAATAGAGAAACTCTCTCAGCTCTCAGATGTCAAAAAATGGCATCAGTGTCACTGTCTTAAAACCCTTTAAGCAACAGATATTTGAGCACAAATAGTTGAACAACGTATGTAGGCAGACAATATTACAATCCTCACAGTAATATATTCTTTATCCTTCATGGAGAACAAATATTACTGCAGCTGACTGAGGCTTCATGTGACCAACTCCTTGTATATCGATATGTCTGTATTATACAACCCCAATTCCAATGAATTTTGTTAAACATAAATAAAAACAGAATACAATGATTTGCAAATCATGTTCAACCCATATTTAATTGGATACACTACTAAGACAAGATATTTAATGTTCAAACTGATACACTTTCGTTTTTAGCAAATAAACTAAACTTAGAATTTTATGGCTGCAAGACGTTCCAAAAAAGCAGGGACAGGTGGCAAAAAAGACTGAGAAAGTTGAGGAATGTTCATCAAACACCTGTTTGAAACATCCCACGGGTGAACAGGCTAATTGGGAACAGGTGGGTGCCATGATTAGGTATACAAGGAGCTTCCCTGAATTGCTCAGTCATTCACAAGCAAAGATGGGGCGAGGTTCACCTCTTTGTGAACAAGTGCGTGAAAAAATAGTTGAACAGTTTAAGGACAATGTTCAACGTACAATTGCAAGTAATTTAGCATTTTCAACATCTACGGTCCATAATATCATCAAAAGATTCAGAGAATCTTTTGATGATAAAAAAGAAAAAAAAACAATACTGAATGCCCGTGACCTTCAATCCCTCAGGTGGCACTGGTGGCACTGCGTCAAAAACCGACATCAATGTGTAAAGGATATCACCACATGGGCTCAGGAACACTTCAGAAAACCAATGTCAGTAAATACAGTTCGGCGCTACATCCGTAAGTGCAACTCGAAACTCCACTATGCAAAGCAAAAGCCATTTATCAACAACACCCAGAAACGCCGCTGGCCGACCTCATCTAAGATGGATTGATGCAAAGTGGTAAAGTGTTCTGTGGTCTGACGAGTCCACATTTCATTGCACTTCCGAAACTCCTCTCAGCTAAAGACACTGCCAAGTTGATGATAAACCAGGTGTTCAAGTTTCATGGTTTCCCCAAGAATGTTGTATCTGATAGGGGCCCGCAATTCATTTCACGACTTTGGAAGGAGTTTTGCAGTCTAATAGGTGCTACCGTCAGTCTGACATCTGGGTTTCATCCTGAAACCAACGGACAAACCGAGAGGCTGAACCAGGACCTGGAGACCGGGCTCCGATGTCTCGCTTCACAGAAGCCACAATCCTGGTCTCAGAAACTGGTTTGGGTCAGGTTCTCTTACATTTCTCTCCCCTCTGCATCCACTGGTCTATCGCCTTTTCACATTGTGCATGGTTACCAACATCTCTGTTTCCTGCCATAGCCCCAGACTCCACGGTTCCAGCTGCATTGACCTTGGTGAAATGCTGCAGGAGGACCTGGGAGTGAGACCGCCAGATGCTGCTACGCCAAGCACGGTCCTACAAAACCACAACTGACCGTAGGAGGACACCGGCCCCTACTACAAAGTGGGTCAGCGAGTTTGGCTCTGCACCAAACATATTCCACTTCGGGTGGATCCAGGAAGTCCGTTCGTTGGGCCCTTCCCCATCACAAAGGTCATCAACCCTGTCACCATGAAGCTTAGGCTCCCAAGGTCGATGCGGGTCCACCCTGCATTTCACATCAGCCTGCTCAAGCCTGCCCAGGAGTCCCCTCGGTCATCCGGGAGGATCTCAGAGTAGAGCCGGTGCTCCTCCACATCGAGAGGAGCCAGATGAGGTGGCTGGGGCATCTTCCTCCCGGACGCCTCCCTGGTGAGGTGTTCTGGGCACGTCCCACCGGGACGAGACGACCCAGGACACGCTGGAGAGACTACGTCTTTCGGCTGGCCTGGGAGCGCCTCGGAATCCCCCCAGAAGAGCTGGATGAACTGGCTGGGGAGAGGGAAGTCTGGGCGTCCCTGCTAAAGCTACTGCCCCCGCGACCTGACCTCGGATAAGCGGTAGAAAATGGATAGATGAATGGATGGCGTTACAAGCATGGACACTGAATAAATTAAACTGGTATCTCATGGAATTTACATTTGGAAAAACATTTATTCCCCTCCCCCATTTCAGTCATATGGGAAACACAGAGTGCAGAGTGGTCCTTTACGCTTTGCCAGCACTCAGTGGAGGTAATCATTGTTGCCCTTACCTGTGTTCCCCTGGCAGTTGCTATGACGACTGCCTGCACTTGATCTGCTGTCTCTGCAAAGGATGCCACTTGAGTGACCAATTTCCAATGCGCGTTAAAACACACCCGCCACACCGAGGATTGAAAATAATGGGGTACCGGAGTGAAAGAAAAACTATACGAGTAGTCTGTTGTGGTGTTTGGCAGTTTTATCTGCATGCAAATGTTTCACAACTTTAAAAGGTAACTGCAGTGGACAACTATTCAGACGACATTTTGTTCGACATGAATGATGTGCATAGTCCTGATGTCAAAGTTGTGCATCAGTCACTACAGTTGATACTCATGTCATGAGTCCTGAGAGCAAAGTTGTGCATCAGTCACTACAGTGGGTACTTAATGTATGAGTTTGTATAAGTTGCAAATCAGACACGACAGTGAAAAGCAACTCAAAAACTATTTCCTTCTGCATGTATGAATATGAATGTCAAAGTTGCAAATCAGTCACTACTGTCCATAGTTTTATGTCGTGAGTCGTGATGTCACAGTTGTGCATCAGTTACTACAGTGGATACTCGTGTGTCATGAGTATTGATGTCAAAGTTGCACATCTGACACAACAGTGAATAAACTCCAAAGCTGTTCTCTTCTGTATGCATTAGTCTTGACGTCAAGGTTGTGCAGCAATCATACAGTGGATACTCATTTGTCATTCATCCTGATGTCAAATATGTCATCCATCAGTCACGAGAGTGAACAGTTTTGTGCTAAGAGTTATGATGTCAAGCTTGTGCATCAGTCACTACAGTGGATACGTGCGCGTCATGAGTATTGATGTCAAGTTGTGCATCAGTCACTATAATGGTTGCTTGTGTGTCAACCTGAATGCAGCAACCCACAGCGATATTCGTTCCCTGTTCAACACTTCTAGCCTTTTGTCGTATTGGGTGGAGGACTTGCCACTAGCGTCCACTGTAATGATTGATAGCTAGACACGTCGATATAGGAAAAAAAAAAAAAAAATTTAAATACTGCTTTCCACTGATGACACACAAGTATCCACTGTAATAGGATTATGTGAACACTATGAAATGCTTCATATATTTAATTTTGTGTAATTTATGTGTTGACATATTTAACAAAGTCGAGTACTGTTAAAGGTAGTGGGAAGTTAAAGCCTCTTTAAAGGTATTTGTTTAAAATAAAGAGTAATAAAAACACTTAAAATAATATCCTGAAGGAAGTAGTCATAATTCATGCATGAAAATTTCATATAATCTGTAGTGCTACCACCTTCAATTTTACACTCAATCCGTGATACGTTATCTTAATGTGTGTTTAGCATCGTGCAGCCTCAGCAGCATGTAACGTTTATTTATCTTTTTATTTTTTTTCCTCAAAAGCTGCCGTAGTGATGATGAAGTGTGGTTGCTGCTGACGGTGAGCTTTCTTCATTGCGCTTGACAGGAAGCGCATTACACTTCCCGCAGAGGCTTTCACTACAATCAACCAGCTGTGATGGCTAAAGCATATAGGCCAATCCTCAAGCAGAGAAGACCCTAACTTTAGGACCTATAACTTTCCTACTTTCTTCGTGTACTTTTTACATTAAAATAAAAAAAGATTGGATGCATAACAACTGATGAAAAATTATGATGACATCAAAGTTTTACATCCAGAAGACAACAGCTTTGGAATGGCTCTTCACTGTAGTGACGGCGGGGCAACTTTGAGGGTGAAAAGGGCAGGGACCAAGCGTGGAACCCTGGAGGACACCTTGGAGGAAGTGTAGTTGTGGATGAGTCGCTGTCTGTTAGTGCAGTATGTTCTGAACCAGGGCTGTGCCAGTGATAGTAGTAATTTAGCAACACCATTTTCAGAACAAATCGGGCAGGAAAAATCTCTCGTAACAATCGGCACCACATGATAATTGCTCAGGATATTTTATTGGTATTGGTTCACCACTTCAGTTGCGTATCATATGCTGATGTAAATATCTATCAAGCTGAAATGTTGATCTCTTTTCTCATCTTTCAATGTCAAAATAACACTGAAATGTTTTTGGTTCATAGTTTGTGGTTTAGTAATGGTTTTAAACTACAGTGGTACCTTGATTTGTGAGTGGCCTAACTTCCTGTATGAGTTTGTCACATTACGAGCCATCGCTTGAACCCACAGCGTTGACTTTAGTGACTGAGGAGTGAATTCACATTAACAGTCGACAACTGGAAACACCTGTAAGAACCTGTGAGTTGATATCTTAATACAACCTGTGTTATTAGTAGTGGTCCCAACACAAGCAATTAAAGCCCATACCGTGTCTATGGAACTTATTAGTGAATAAATACCATATTACATGCATTTTAGTCAACTGGTGTACAGAGTGGCTGAGCCGGCACATTGAGGAAGGGTGTGGCCGCCGGCGGACCTGCCCGCAAGGGGGGACCAAGCCAGCGAGCCCATCCCGTGGGGGACCCAGCCAGAGGGATGCCACCCACTCCCCATGACCCAGAGCAGTCCCACAGCCCAACCGAACCGCCCCAACCATCCCCAAGGGAGCGCCAAGGGTATCCCCACCCAACATCCAGCGTGCCACGCCGCTGCCACCACTCTCGCCACCTCTGGAAAGCATGGGGGCCCTAACCAGCAACATGGCCCAACGCAGGAGCCAGCTACCACCTGAAAAGGTTACAGCCCGCCAAAAGCGAGCCGGTGTCAGTTGTCTACCACGAGCAATGATGGCGAGGGCGCCAGGAGAGGGGAGAGGAAGGCGGGGACCCAAGTGGGGAGGCCATCTCACCATGGCCTGACAACTGAAAGGGGGAAGGTCCCAGGATTCCAGCCAAGAGACAAGTGAATACCCACCCCCACTCTATTACTATGGTTACCAGGCAACCTTTGTCCCTGAACTGTGATCATGTGTGGTGGGGTGTCGTGCATTCAAACTAGGGAAACTGGTGGGGGTGGAGCGAGATGGTCACGGGGCAGTTATGACCCGCCTCCAGTCACCCCCACCCAGAGCAACCAGCTCCACAAGGATGTGTGAATGTATGTGGTGCATTAAAAATCAGTGGTGGAAAGGGATGGCGGGCCAGGGAACAGGCTGGTGAGTAGGAACACCTGGCCGAGTTTCCTCCCCAGCCCGACACTTCCCTAACTCCACCAATAGACGTATGATGCATTGAAAACTGGAGGACTGGACGGGCAGAGAAGGTGGGCGACCAGATCGGACCAGACCAGCACAAATGTGCCAGGACCCAGCCCGCCTTCCCCATCATCATGCCTTGTGCCTGCCCCCCAGGGGACCCTGAATGAGATGTGGATGTGCCCTATGTGCGAAATATGTACAGTGTGAGTAATTCAAATGTACAGGGTGTGTGAAGTAAGAGGCTAGACACCTGCGGGCCTGGCTCGGCCTGACTGGCGAGAAGACCCCAGAAAAAAGAGGGGCAGCCCCTCCCCACCCTGCAGCTAGTCCCCCCCAGACCCTCCACCGCCACCAACCAGAACAGGGCACAGGAGGTGGGCCTGTCCAAGGTGGGAAGCACCGACACCCTACGAGAGGCCCCAAAGTCAGCCGGGGACCCCACACAGCCCGAGAGAGGGGTGACAACCACGGGGGATCCCAGGAGGGACACCCAACCTGAGAGGAAGAGGGGGAAACAGCCCCAGCATTCCCAGAGGCCCAAACAGCAGATTTGGAGCCAAAAGAGTAGGGGTTCAAGTACATGCCAGTGACTCTATGGCATGCACAGAAGTCTAAGATGAAAAGATATGATTTGGTCACATTACATTACATACCTGTATACATCACACATTAAATTACATTACATTTCTGTCAGAAATTCTTTCCCAGGCAGACAAGAATCAAGGTTCAAATATCACCATTTTAATGAAAGGTGGCCAGTTTTTCTTAAAGCTATCCATTTGGTTATTACGTTTAGCAGAGATAGGTTCTAGTGTTATATAGTCTATGACAAGATGTTGCCATTCGGTTAATGTTGATAGGTTGTTTATCTTTCCAGTTTAACAGTATCTTGTTTTTTCTTTTTAGTGATTGCTAAAATTACTTTATTAGTAATTAATTATTAGTATTGGTTGAGCATGTTTATTTGGAAAGAGCTCTTCCAAATTTAAACCATCCAATAGACAAAGATTAGAAGACATTGGAATCCTATAGTTCAAAACTGAGGAGAGTTTCTGTGTAACTAGTGACCAGAAGCGGTGTGAAGGGTGTACAATGCCAAAGAGCGTCAAAATAAGTGTCTGGGGTGTTTTCAGCCCAATGAGTGCCTATGTTTGATTTTGAATAGCCCATTTTATGCATATACATACTATATCACGTAATGTATGCATTATGGAGTACTTTAAACTGGATTACCGGAGACTTTAAATTACTGTTTTTTGTCAAAAATTCTTCAAAAAAGAGGCTTCAAGCTCTCAGTTCAAGTTTACTGTCAAACTAAACATAAAACAAAGTGAATTACACGTGTATTAACAACACTCACATAACTTTGCTTTAAAGTCTGCTTAGGTTAATGCTAACAGATAATTGAAAATGCCATTGATGGGCTAACGCACTGCATTGGTGTGACAGTGTCATAACCAATGCATATACAAACAAACACTGATTACAGTAAATGGCGGCACGGTGGACGACTTGTTAGAGCATCAGCCTCACAGTTCTGAGGACATGGGTTCAATCCCCGACCCCGCCTGTGTGGAGTTTGCATGTCCTCCCCGTGCCTGCTTGGGGTTTCTCCGGGCACTCCGGTTTCCTCCCACATCCCAAAAACATGCATTAATTCGAGACTCTAAATTGCCCGTAGGTGTGACTGTGAGTGAGAATGGTTGTTTGTTTGTATTTGCCCTGCGATTGGCTGGCAACCAGTTCAGGGTGTACCCCGCCTCCTGCCCGATGACAGCTGGGATAGGCTCCAGCACGCCCGCGACCCTAGTGAGGAGAAGCGGCTCAGAAAATGGATGGATGGATGGATTACAGTAAATATCCGTATAATTTTTTTTGTAAACCATTAATATAAAAGAATCCGATGAAAAACAGTTCTAAATGAGCGTGCCTTCTTGAACTGCAAGAAAACATATTCTTACATCGTGTGTAACCTGGGAATGTCAGTAACGATACCGTTATAAACTGAGAAACCTCTGTAATTTCTACAAGCTGTCCGCAACTCAAAATTGGTCCAAGGCCCACTTTGAGATCGCGACCCACCAGCGGCCCACCAGTTAAGAATCACTGTACTTCTTGGGGGAGTGTTAACTGTTTTTTAGGGGGGTCTGGTTGGGGATCTTATCTGTACTTTTTGGGTTGCGGTACTCATGGGTCAAATGCGCCAGTTGGGAGGCCAAATGCTGTTTTGAATATTGCCAGGAAACAGAGCCATGCTATGATTCTAGCACTAATTATTAGTGCGTCCAGCTTGAGCGCTTCATTGCTAAAAATGTCTCGACACATGTCCCTTGTGGGATACAAGAAAAGTCATGTTCATGCCTATTGCTCTAACAGGCGGAACACCTCATATTTTAGTCCGCTGACCACAGATTCTTCACTTCCCGCGTCTCGGCACAGATGTGTTCGCCCCGAGCGGGAAAGCGGGATGCGATAATCAGCTGTGACAGGGCCTTTTCTCTACCTGCCTTGGGGCCGCTTAGTCATGTGCGCTTCAAGTGGAGTTGGCCCCTCTCAGACCTGTCCAATCGAGCGCAGATCCTGTTGGCAGGAATCGTCCCCCACCCCTCCGCCACACAATTACCCCCCCCCCAGCCCAACCACCCCCCGTCCCCCCCGCGCGCCCGTCCCCTCCCCCTCCCGCCCACCTCTGCGACGTTTCTCGTTCATGTTGGCTGTCAATCTTGAAGCTGGCAATGCCGGAGGATGGCAGTGACTGCTTTTCGCCACTCCTTCCCTCTCTCACTCAATCCATTCTTTTGTTCGTCGAACGGGCCATCGCACCGTCGACGGCCAATTGCATGTGACAGTATGAGAGCCGTGGACCTTCGCAGGAGTCTTCGTAAACAACCTCTGACAGCAATAGTTCATTCGGCTGCAGAAAAGTGCTGCTATTTATATCCTCCATATAAAGCCTCACTACTCAACAAGCCAACCAGTGGTGGAAAGCTACAAAGTACAAATTCTTTGTGACTATACTTAAGTAGATTTTTCAGGTTTCTGCTCTTTACTTGAATATTTATATTTTGGACGACTTTTTAACTTTACTCCCCGCAAATGAAAAATGTACTTTCTAATCCTTACTTTTTCAAACTAGTTAATTTTTTTTAACCTCCAGGAATGACGATACATTTCTGAAAAGATGTAAAGTCAACCACAGTTGAGTTCTTGATGCAGTGGTTAAAAGATTGTATTGATTAATCGACACCTAATCAATTATTAAATTAACAACTATTTTGATAAACGATTAATCTTTTAGCAAAGCTCCCCCCATCGACAAATAATTTCAACAAGGTTCGCACCCCTCCCCTGTCGATAAATAAGTTCTTGAAGGTGATCTCCGTCCACACTTTATTTTCCCCAAAAATTGCCAACTCAATCGTGCGCATGATACATAGGTATGGTGGAAAATGGAAAAAAAAAAAAAACCTTCACATTTTATAAATGTATGCCGCCATCTTGAGGTTATATAAAAGCTGTACACCATCATTCCAAAATGCCATGCGCACTGGAACTTAGTATTTTGACACGAAAAGTAACTTCACACAGCACTGGTGTTTCTTTTGGGTTTTTTTAATGGATGGAACCGAATGCTACAAAACGCTGATTCCTTTCCCGATTTTCACCGTAGAGGGACAAGGTTAGTATTTGTGATACTGTAAGACAACGTTATCTGAATTTGGCGAAGAAAAACAATGAAGAAGCGGCATAAACCAACGAAGAACACGCACGATGACGTCCTTGTGCCCAACGGTGGCGGCGGCGAACAAACGTGTGTCTTAACTTTGTTAAAATGAATGACCAGTCGCCTCAGTGCAACACTTGGAAAAAGATTATACCGTGCAAAGGAGGGCGGCACGGTGGCCGACTGGTTAGAGCGTCAGCCTCACAGTTCTGAGGACTGGGGTTCAATCCCCGGCCCCGCCTGTGTGGAGTTTCCATGTTCTCCCGTGCCTGCGTGGGTTTTCTCCAGGCACTCTGGTTTCCTCCCACATCCCAAAAACATGCATTAATTGGAGACTCTAAATTGCCCGTAGGCATGACTGTGAGTGCAAATGGTTGTTTGTTTCTATGTGCCCTGCGATTGGGTGGCAACCAGTTCAGGGTGTACCCCGCCTCCTGCCCAATGACAGCTGGGATAGGCTCCAGCAAGCCCGCGACCCTAGTGAGGAGAAGCGACTCAGAAAATGGATGGATGGATGTGCAAAGGAGGCTTTCACAATGTGTAGCGTCTGTCGCGCAGAGCCTCAGCCTACACCACGCGGAGCTTCAGTGAAGTCAACTCTCACTCAACTTGGTGATTGAAACAATAAAATACATCTATGCCAACATTGAGACAGCTAACAAGGTAAACGGTTGGTTGCACTTTTTCACTGATGCTTTTGTGGCATTTATTTTAGCCAAAAAAAAAAAAAAAAAGCTTAACATTGGGTTAAAACTTCACCATAGCAACTTTACATCACAATGAATTGGGATAAAAATTCACATAAACGTCTCACAGTATCACAAACACTAACCTTGTGCCTCATCGGTGGGTAGGGAAAGGAATCAGCGTTTTATAGCATTTGGTTCCATCCTTTAAAAAATAAATAAATAAATAAATCACCGGGGTTGTGTGAAGTCACGTTTTGTGCCAAAATGCTGAGTTCCGGTCTGTGCCCTTCAAAATAAAAGGCTACAAGCTTAAAACAAGAAGTCAAGTTAAAACTTGCACATATAAACCATTTGACGTGATGAAACAGAATACAGGTGCAGCTATATAGCATTGTTAAAATAAGTATTTTAACAATGCTATATTTAACTGTTATGTGTAGACATGAGAACGATACTAGACGATTTAGCATCCATTTTTCAGGTTGCAGTATAGTGGTATTTGATTGACAGCTGAACGTTGTGAGCTTATTGAATCCTCATCTTATATACTTGGCAATTTTTTAAATCATTAAAATTGGCAACACCCTTCTCTCTGGTGTATCAAATTTAGAATATGCAATTATTTTCCCTTTACAGGGACTGCAAGAGAATTGTTTTTTGTTGTTTTGATCAGTGCTATTACTTTTACCAGCATCTTTTTTTTTTTTTTTTACCCGTATCTGTACTTCTACTTAAGTACAGTGTGTGAATACTTTTGCCACCTCTGATGCGAAAACAGAACAACAAGCAGGTGACAGCATGCAGAGATGAAGCGTTAAGCACAGCAAAGACCAACCAAACAAATGTGACAACACAATCAGGGAATCAGAGCAGGCGGCTTTCACTGAAACAAAACAAAACTAAAAACGGCTTTAGTCTGCCAACCTTGTCACTTGCCATCATAAAAAGTGTTGACAGTGAGGGTCAAAGTGGCCTTTCATGACGTGACAAGATAGTGGAGAGTACTTATTAATATAAATTTCCTTCAAATCAAACATTTTCTGCTGGTGCCGTAGCACCTTAAACAAAATGCCGATGACGCCCTTTCCTCACAGATTTCCTCAGCTGGCTGAGGAAAAGACACAGGACCCATTGCAAAGAATTTGTGAAACCTTTGTAAAAGTAACTTTATAGTATGAGGTGTGTCAGGACATTTCCAAGACCGGTGTCACAAAAGATATGATTCAGCTTGCTTCTGAAAAGGACAGATCACTCACTCTCAATTTTTAATCTGAGTGAAGGATGCAGCATTGATGAGGAGGTTCTGCGCAAAGAGACCCAGCCTCACAATATTGACAAACGACTCAGAGTAGGTTCGAGTACAATTGACAGGAAAAGCCTACTCGAACATCTGATCTTTATTTGGGATTAATCAGAGGAACTTTAAATGGCTGGTGGGTGCTGACTACTTTTAACATGAATTTTAATGTGATTGGTTAATTCTGAACACAGCCACATCCCCAATTTGAAACTACTGTGTAAATAAGTAACTGCAACTAAGTAATTAATGCAAAATAAAGAAATCAACTTCCCCAGTGCGTCAGTAACTAGCTATGTAACCGGAGTTGTAACTTAGTAACTATAACCAAGCAAACGGCAACTGTGACAAATTAACTGTAAAAAGGTAACAGTAGCAGTAATGCAACTAAGTTACTGTAACTAGCTGTAAGTACTGTAATTAAGTAATGCAAATGACTAACTGTAAAGAACTGTAACTAACTGTCACTAAGTACCAAATTAACTAAAGCAAGTAAGCAAGCAATAGTCAGGAAAGGCCAATTTGAAAATCAGATTATAGATTCAGATTATAAATGACAATGATGGAAAATGTTTTCAAATGATTTATCTTGGTCTGATGTTATTTATATCACAAAAAAATTGGATTTGAACAGGGGTGTGTAAACCCTATTTTGTTACATTTGAAAAAAGAAGCAGAAAAGAAAAAAACTGTTTTGTTGTGTTGTGTTGGAGACTTGGACTACAAAAAAATAACTTGCTAATACTCGGGGGTAATAGGCCAATGCAGAACGGAGAGTGGATTAAGAATTAAACTTGTTTTCCTCTCGTTTCAAAGAGAATACAACATTAAGATATTCCCGACAATAAACAAAAGCCTGATTGTCTTCCATGGCAAACAATGTTTAATGGTTCCTGCTTTGTTTGAGATTTTGGAACGTCACCCCCCTCTACCCCCGGCACCCACACCCCACACACACACACACACACACACACTCACACTCACGCACGCACGCACACACACACTCACACACACGCACGCACGCACGCACACACGCACGCACACAAACAACCCAATAATCATTCGAATAAAACCGTGAACACTACTATCCTTGTCGCACACGATGAAGACATTGCAAGACACCGCAAAAATTTACGTATGTTTGAAAGTGTTTGTTGGTTTTCACACGTTGACTTCAAACATGCATGTGAGGCTTACCTGAAAAGTATTAGGTTGAAATTAATCAAGCAGGGATAGGTTTGTTGTTGTTTTTGTATTTATCTTATGTGGGGTAAGGTTCATTATTATCGATTCAGAGTTGTCAGAGACATCAGAAGCTTCTGGCTCCTTGTGGCAAAAGGCAATAACATAGTAACCATTCATGTACTGGCACACTTAAATTTAATCCTAAAAGTGTGTGCAAGAAGAATACATTAAATTCCTACAGGATTCTTACTGAAGTATGTTGGTTTTGCCTGATGGCGAACAGAAAACAACAAAAAAGGTAAAACAAAACAAAATATCTTCATCATTAACCATCGCTAGCAATTAACCCTTTCATTAATAATAATTTTAAAAAAATAAACATCTATAAATTTAAAAATAATACATCTTGTGTTGTTCCTCTCGCTTATTTTTTATTTTGAACTGCACGTAGCTGGACATTGCCCCACTTGTGGAAATTATTGCGGATCACTCTGGAGAAATGTTTACATGTTGACTGAAGATGGTGTTCTTCACTCTCTCATTTGGTTAAACCACACCTAGGTCTCTTGCCCTGCCTCACTCCCTGACATCTGGATTTACTGCAGCTACTGTTTTACTGCCGCTTCTCCTTTGTCCTCCTTGCCCAGATGTTGGGTCTCAACCAGGGAATGTCGTTGATTTTTCTGAACTGTGGGAATGTGAAGCTCCTTTGAAACTCTTGTGAGTGTGGGCTGTATAAATAAACTTCACTTGACTTCAGTTGATATTGGATGGCAAAAGTCTGCGACATTTGTGTATTATTACTGAATTGTGGGATGCGATGCAGATTTTTTTGTGCCACCCTCTTTTAATGCCATTTCCCCTTGTTAAACTATTTCAAAGCTTATCTTACAGTCGTTTTACAATTTTCAACTAAAATCTGAAAATATGTTGTTTTGGTAGCTTGCTCAAAAGTGTCCTTTTTCCAGTCCAATGACAAAAAGATTTGTCTCGAAAGACATTCAACACAAAACATTGCATTCAATTTCCAAGGATTCTTCATCAAAGTGAAAATGAATAAAAACAAATGCAGCATCCAGTAGTGGAGCAGGAAAATGTCTAAATACAACAATAAATAAAAGAAAACATCCATCCATCCATTTTCTGTACCGCTTATCTTCACGAGGGTCACGGGTGTGCTGGAGCCTATCCCAGCTATCTTCGGGCGAGAGGCGGGGTACACCCTGAACTGGTCGCCAGCCAATCACAGGGTACATATAAACAAACAACCATTCGCACTCACATTCACACCTAGCACCAATTTAGAGTCTTCAATCATTCTACCATGCAAGTTTTTGGGATGTGGGAGGAAACTGGAGTACCCGGAGAAAACCCACGCAGGCAAGGGGAGAACATGCAAACTCCACACAGGCAGGGCCGGGATTTGAACCCCGGTCCTCAGAACTGTGACGCAGATGTGCTAACCAGTTGTCCACCGTGCCACCTAAAAGAAAACAATTCAATGTAATTGTTTTAATTTCCATCCATCCATCTCAGACAGTGTCAGTCAACTGAGTGTTATCTTTGTCAAGGGGAATTTTTGATAGGGCTCTCAAATCGGAAAGAAAACTAACGATGGTAACTTGTTGGCAAGCAACTTCTAAGTTTGCGCCATCTCGACCGACACAAAATTGGAGGTTGGAAGCGTTAATGGCAGGATGCATCTAGAGGAGGAGCAGCCTGGTGGTGATTAGATGTGGCCACATGGCGGATGAGTCATTAATCTGCTCTTAATGTGCTGCAGCTGCAATCTAATGAGAGAGGACCCCGGTCGAGAGACCTGACCACTGTTTTCCCATGTTGCCGCAGTTATCGCTCACCTTGGAAACCTTCATAGTGAATGAGAGGTTCTTGCTGCTGTTGTCGTGTTGTGGTGCAACAATTCATTGATTAATCAATAAGTAATCGCTTATCAAATGAATCGATAGATACTTTGATAATCGTTTAAAGACCTTTTTTAACTTCAACATTTTCCAAATCCTTCAGCCTCTCAACAGTAAATATTCTCAGATTTCTGTCGTCTTCCATGAAAGCAGACTGATTATGTTTGTGTTCAATCAAAATAAAACATTTGCAAACATCTGCTTTTACTTTGGAAAATAATGATTAACATTTTTGCATATTTTCTTACGTTATCGACCAAAACAGTAAGTGAATCATACTCAATTTGTTTGTGCATTTTCTGCACTATCAATTTGAATTAATGTTCTGTTTTTGGATAAAGGGATGGAAATAAAATCAGATTCATTGAAAAAAATAATCGACAGATTCGGTGATTAAAATAATCGTTAGTTGCAATACTATCATTACAGTAATCCCCCAGCAAACCTAACCGTTTGCTATTCATGAATTCACCTATTCATGGTTTGTGTTCTCTATCATAAACGCCCTAAGTTACCAAAAGATGACACCAAAGCTGTCAAATAGGAAAGTAGTACAATGGTACCAAAGAACTATGTTGAAGACATACAGACAGACAAGCTTTGTATGTCGGGGAGGAGCTCAGTGATGTTGACACAGCGAGCTGCTGGGGACATGGTTTTGGCGCCGTAGATGCACACCACTTTAGGGAAAGTTAACTATTTATTAAGTTCGCTAGCCTGTCAGCTAACTAGCTAGAGAGCTAAGGAGCTAAACAGCTCGCTCTGGCTTGCTTGATCACGGCACATAATTTAAAACAGGTCACTAACTGGTGGATCACAGTCCACGTCCGGACCCAGAAACAGTCCCATATGGACCCACACCATGAGCCAAAAACAAAGTATAATAAAAGGTGGAGTAAGAAGAGAAAATGACCGATAAAGGCAGAGAATATTTGGAACAAACTGCTGAAAATGGAACGATCCATGTCATTTTTGTCTGTACTTATCAGTGGGAAGTTCCCAGTGGGAGCACTAATTAAAAGTACGTAAAATATGTAAAACACCGTCATGAACCAAAACAAAGGTTTTGAAGAAACATTACCTCTAAAATGGTCCAGTTGTTAAGAAATATTAACAACACAAATATTTTTAAAATATGTACAATTGTTTGAGACTTCACTGTTGTGTCAAACATAAAAGGGGACATACTTCTTATTTTTCTTAAGCACTTTATTTGAACAGGTATGACTTCCTCTTTTTTGTTTACTTGCTCTTATCGTGAAACGCAGCCCTACTTTTGTTTAGTAAATGAAAGAACACAGTTGTGCTCAAATGTTTGATTACCAGGGCAGAAGTTGTGAGACGTGTACAATTCTTTATTATGCTCTAATTGTCATGGGTGTGTGTTCTGGTTGTTGTTTCCCCCCTGTCTCGTACGCACCTGCTCCTGAGAGCATCTTCCCCACCTGTGCCTCGTTTACCCTAATGACCCCATGCATTTAACCTCGTGTCTCATTCTTTCTAGTCGCCAGTTCGTTGTACCTTGTCGTCCCATTCCCGCGTTCCTTGTTTCCACGTCACCGACTCACAGTAAGACTAGACACTGTTCCGATTATCGACCTTGCCTTTTTGCCTCACGTTTTTGGATACTGTTGCCTTTTCAGATTGCCTGCTCGTGTACCGACCTCTGCCCGTTTATTAAACCTCTCTTTTTTTAAACTGTCCATTTGTAGTGGAGTCGTGCATTTTTGGGTCCTGTCCTCTGTTCCGTTCATGACACTAATAACATATTAGTGGTACAAAAAATTGCAATTGCAATTAACAGTACTATCGTTTATCGTGAAAGTTTTTGGGAAAACATTGTTCTTAAAAAACATTGCTATCATGGCAGGTCTAAACACATAAAATACAGTATATTGAGAGAGAGCAAGAGCAATGGATAACACATTGTACAAACAGTATAAAAGAGAGTAACAACTGCAATAAAATAAATTGCAATACAGCGGGACTGCGAAGCAAGAACCGTGATATAGCAGACGATTACTATATCTGTGCATCTGTGTATTCCGTGATGATAAATTGCAGGGAACCCTTGTTACAGGGCTGGGACTCAGGGAGAACATGCAAAACTCACACAGGGGAGGCCGGATTTGAACCCAGGTCCCCAGAACGTGAAGGCAGATTTGAAAACCAGTCGGCAACAATTCGCCCCTCAAAAACAGGGAGTTTCCTTCCATATCAAGCGCTCCATAGCATTGGAATGCTTGCGAGAGCTGCGTCCATATTCAGGGAGGGAGGTGGGCCACTTAGAAGTCACAAATGGGTGAAAGTGCAGAGTGTAGCGAGGGGGGTAGTGGAGAATCAAAATAAAGTTGACACTTCTTCTCATCCGACTCAGAGACGGACACAAGAAGAGGCATCGTGGCCAAGAGAAGACCTAATTAGCAAGGGCCTTATGAATTATTGATTACTGTGGGCCCAACAGCTTCTTTCAAGATACACATTCGCTGGAAATCCAGAATAGTTTGCTTAAGTCTCCCCGCCCTCCCATAAAAATAACAATAAAAAATAGCACAGCTTTTGAGTAGAAGATAAGAAGAAGAAGAATCACCTTTATTGTCATGAACATGGATGCATGCACATGTAATTTTTTCTCTGCATTTTACCCATCACAGTGAACACACACACTTGTTAGTGGAACACACTGGAGCAGGGAGCAGCTGAAGCGCCCGGGGAGCAGTTCGGAGTATCAGTGTCTTGCTCAAGGACACCACAGCCGTGAGTACGGGAGATGTTGGCAGTTGGTCTTGAACCTAGGTCCCCCGGCGGTGGCGATGATCTTAACCATTGGACCACGGCTTCCCATAGATAAAGATTAGGGGTTGAATCTAAACTTGTCACGTCGATTATGAGGGGAAAATGCCAACACATTTGAAGTCAGACAAATTTTGGCACCTGACACTTGAACAGAGGATGTATGTGTTGCAGTAGGGTGTATAAAGTGTGTGTCGCGATCGTGAGATAAGATGATGATAAAAATCAGAATATAAAGTTAATGGTAAACACCATGTAAAAAAGCCACTGACGTTCAACTCAAGCCATGTGATGAGTCAGTGTTGGTCACGGCACATTTCTTAGTTGTATATCTGTAAATAAGATTATTTTGCCACCAAAATCCCTCTCTCAGTCTTGGTTTTTGTTAGTTTATAGCTTGAATTGTCACAAAAGCAAAGAATATTAGTGTCAAAAAGCTCCTTTTCTCCAATTTTTGGTCAGAAACCGGTGTTTTGGGTGAAACCAACCCATATTCTTCTGCTGATTACTAAAGAATGGAAATAGCTAGGGAAAAAAAACTTTTTGGGGTGAAAGAAGAGAGTCTACTTTTTCTTTTGGATGGTTCGGTGCTTATATTACCAGAGAACACAGTATTCTATGGGTCTCTAGGGATCGGTGAAAATGCTCTAAAACGACTGCAATTTTGGCGAACTCTGCTTTGAAAACGGCTGCAGGTGAATTGGTTATGAGGGTGGAGGCTGTCCACCAAACCTCGCCCTTTGTCTCTTTTCTGCTGCTTTGTGCAATGGATTCTGTGGATTTGGAAAAAAAAAAATAATCAATCTCCACCCCCAAACATTTAAGATTCAGTTCCAGAGTGTGGTGAGATCTTCGTGGTCTCCGAGGTCCAACAACAGAGTGGCGTTTACATTATGCATTGCTGGAGACAAGGGATGTATGGTGGTTCTACAGGGACAAAAACATCCATTAATTCATCGGTTTTCTACTGCTTATCCTATTCAAGGTTGCGAGGAAGTTGGAGGCAATCCCAGATGACTGCGGGTGAAAGGCAGGCAACTTGAACTGTATCGATTAAATAAAAGTATTCTGTGAGTTAATGCAATGGCAGGTGTCTGGAGGGTGTTATGTGAGTTAACTTGTTCATATGTGACTTTTATTCTTTGTTAAATTTGAATTTTAATATTTAACTTTTCCCAAAAATAACAGTAATTCTATTTTGTTCAGAATATTATGACGTTTTCTTGAAAAATTATGCATTTATCCTTGTAAAATTTCGAGTTATTTTCAATGGGAAAAAAATAGCACATTTTATTCCCATGATATTACAACTTTATTCTTTTAGAAAAAAAATTATAAATTTTTACTTTCCTGTTGTAGTATTATAACTGTTTTCTTAACAAAACATATCTTTTTTTGTAAGAAGTACTTACACTCTAAAAACGTCTGGGTCAAAAAACAACCCGAAATGTTTTATTTGGGTAACCCAATTTGTTCATAAAGTTGGACTGACCCAATGAATAAACAAATTGCAATGTCATAACATTATAACTTTGACATTTTCAAAATATATTTATTTTCATAAAATTACAACTTTATTTTTGTATAACATCGTCTAATATTTTTTTTAATTTGAAGCAAAAATAAAGTAAATTTCAAGTATGACCTCAAAATTGTGATTTTACTCTCAGAATATTTTTAAACACAACTTGTGAGAATTATTTTCATTTCTTTACATTCCAACAAATATTTTTTCAAAATATTTTTTTTATCTCTAATCTGATTTAATTCTCATAACAAGAACTATTATCATACGATTAAAATGTATTTTCATTTTGTCTCTCTTTTCAATAAATTTGTACTTTAATCTCACAACATATTTGTTTTTGTAAACAAAAAATAGGATTTGCTTTTAAAATATAATCACGATTTCTGTCGCCCCCTACTGCTGGAATTCAGCTTTAAGACAAAACCAAGGTCGCTTCGATGACGTAGGCAACTCGGAGCAGCTAGGTAAATAAAACGGGTGGAAATAAACTCAATAATTCAAGATCCGGCATATGTTCTCTACCCACTGTGGTGTACGAGACTCATGTAGAGTCTTGTACACATTTCTGGGTTTCCCCCAAACCATTCAAATAATGTACATTATAAAGTATACCTATTATTCTGTTTTACAACAATACTTAACTACATTTATAAAGAACCTGTGGATAAAAAAAAGCAGCCGTTAAAATACTGTATCACACATACCTCATGTTCATGTAACAACCCACTTCTTAACTATTAATGTATATTTTTATGGAGTAATAAATGTGATCTAATACAATAATATCAGTGCAGCATCAAACGCACGTTCACATATCCAATCGCTCAATGTGCGGGGCGGGATTGGGAGGCTGTCACTTGACAGCATGACGTGCTGGACGTTTTCGCTAATCGTCCAAAGCTTATTCCTCTAGTCTTTACCTGATGTCGATCATGCTTTTTCATGTCACATCTCCGGACCACAGTTGTATGTCACCAGCGATCGATGTCCGTAGGCAGATAAGGAAGGAAGGAGGCAGAGAGAAAGGCAGCAGCACTGTGACGCTCATTAATAATCAAGTGGATGAAAGTTCAAACTACTTTGCTGGGTCACTAGCAAGTTAACGTACACACACGTTGAAAGAAATGAGATAAGGATCAATAAAAGCCATAATAACATAAGGATGAGAGAATTGCTGCTTAGCACACGTGACTGCGCACACAGCTGTTGGCAGCCAAAGGCCGCTTCCAAAAAGGGTACAGTAGGTGTTTTTTTATTTGAAGTTGGGATTTTTAATATTGTTTTTGTTTACACAGTAATTATTGTAAGATTATTTTATGCTACAGAAATGAAAAAAAATATATTTTTAGTGAGCTTTTTACAACCGCGCTCCGCCCATATTGCTCGGCAAAATGCCTCATTTCTGTGCCATCATTTCCACTACGTCATTTAGTCCGTTCTATTGAGCTTTCACTATGTGTACCACTAACTGGACAATTTTATTATTATTATAATATATATAGTATGACTTCATTTTTATAATGTTTTTATCTTTTAATTAAATTTATATTTTACGTTTGTAGTGTACATTTTTATTTGACTAGGGTTAGGTAAAAAAAATTCCCATACATTTTTATTTCTAATAAGATTTAATAGTCAGATTGACATTTTTTCACTTGAAAAATACAATTAAATTCACAACAGATTACAACTTCACTTTCGTTTTTTTTCAGTAAATTTTGACTTTAATCTTGGAATATCTCACTTAAAAAAGATACGAAAATACTTTTTTTCAAAAATTGGGGATTTTAAGATTAAGAATTAATTCTTGTATTTTTTTATTGTATCCCTTATACACTATAGTACACTGCACAACTATTAAAGCTCACTTTAGAGTAACCAAGAAATCATTGTGATAAAACTCTGCTTTCCACATAAACTTCTATTTTCCCTTTGATTATTTGACATTGAGATAAAAAAAAAAATCTATTTTCCAAAGACCGCTGGATTGAATTTGACAGCTGTCCGCCAAGCGCTGGCTGATGTGCTATTGGTGCGCTCACCACGAGGCAAAGTTCTTCACCTATAGATATCACGGTGTGTATCGTATCCATTCCAAGGCTCGCAATGCAAATCTTCACCTTGCCCTCCCTCGCTCATCCAGGCAGGTCACAGGGGCCGCCAGGTAAGCAGAGCTATATTGAAATATTCAGCAGCGGCAGCCAGAAACCAGAGCTGAGTGTTAATGCTCAGGGTGCAGGATGGACTGTGCAGGGGGGGGGCTTGTGTGTGTGTGTGTGTGTGGGGGGGTTGCAGGGGAATAAAGCAGAATATGGAGGATGGAAGAAAAAGATGGAAAAAAAAGAGGCTTCTTCCAACAGTGCATCCTTGTTAGTTCGCTGACATCCACAGCCCCCTCCTGGCCATGGCAACTTCCTCTCATTCGTCACTCCGCATTAGTGCACCAGATGTTTATCGCCCGTTTCCACTCAGCAAAACTTAGGCGTGGACGCTACAGGCAAAGTGTCAGCTGAGATTGTAACATCCAACCGCACCAGATTTCTCATCTTGATCGGACATTGTGGGGACCTTGAAATGTAAACAAAATATACAGTGGTAGCTTGTGACCAAACTCTCAATTCTTCAATTTGCTGATATTCCACTGACATAAATTAATATCCATCCATCCATTTTCTTCCACTTAGCCAAGGCTGTTTCTAGGCAAGCCTGACTATAGCCAGTCGGAATTTCTCGACCTCGCACACCACCTCAAGCTCTTTCCCTGCTAGAGAGGTGACGTTCCACATCCCTAGAGCCAGCTTCTGTAGCCGAGGATGGGACTGCCAAGGTCCCCAACTTTGGGCGCCGCCCAGCTCAAACTGCACCCGACCCTCTTGACCTCTCCCACAGGTGGTGAGCCCATGGGAAGGTCGACCCACGTTACTCTTTCAGGCTGTGCAGGTCCGGCCACCAGGCGCTTGCCTTCGTGCCCCACCTCCAGGCCTGCATCCGGCCGAGGGAAAACGAGGTCCAATATTTTTACTCATCATACGGGTTCTTTGACCGTGCTTTGTCTGGTCCTTCACCTGGACCTGTTTGTCATAGGTGACCCTACCAGGGGCATGAAGCCCCAAATAACATCTCCTAGGATCTTTGGGACACACGAACCCCTCCACCACTACAAGTGATGGCTCCATATATATATATATATATATATATATATATATATATATATATATATATATATATACACACACACAGTGGAAGCTACATTGGACGTTTTCTTTTTTTTCGAGGCCATATGCACCCATTTTACTGTAGAGTACTAAATTATTGTTTTGTAGGTTGTTTTCATGGCCTAAAATGCCCAATACAGTACAAAATTATTGGAAATAAATATTTTAAAAATGCTTGTAAATGTTTGAAAGTTCCACATTTTATACAAAACGACCACGCCAGTGTGCTTGGTAATGGTGGGATTGTTGACGTACAGTACTAATTGTAGTTGAGTCGCTTTCATGAGCTGCAGGGAATTAGTGTGGTTCCTAGTTCCAAATCTGTTGCCCAAGGCGAAAGGCAAAAAATCTGTTACTCTACCAAAAATAGCATGTTCCAAAGCCCAAAGACTTTTGTTTTTACTCCCCAGAGTTAACGCTGCATCCATGACTTTATTTCTCTGCTCTACGTACAATAGATAATAAATACACATACAATTGTCATATGGCCGCCACGTCAATGCCCCACATTCAACATGGCTGCCATGTAGGCACAGAAGGATCGAGTATTATTGTATATCTGTGACCCAGAAATATGTCAGTCCGTTTCTCTTCCTGCATTGTGCCACAGCGCTCGTAAACAACAGCGGCCAATTCTGGAACAGACTTTGTCTACTGGCATTTTAAGTGACAAATGGAAACTATTTTTGGACACTTTGTTAAGTCCCGACGGTCAGTATATCCGTTATATCGGGGTCCGTTTTTATCGAGGTTACATCGTGCGTATGTGTGTGTGCGTGCGAGTATGTATGTATGTGTGAAACCGGAGTTCCCGGAGAAAACCCACGTAGGTACAGGGAGAACATAGAAACTCCACACAGGCGGGGACGGGGATTTAACCCCCGGTTCTCAGAACTGTGAGGCAACTGTGAGGCAGCAGTGAGGCAGACGCTCTAACTTGTCCGTCCACTGTGCCGCCTTTGTGAACTTCATTCAGTAAGATTATCTGTGCATCCATACAACTCATCTTCAAATGTCGTGGAATTGTTTTTTGTTTTTTTTCCATCAACAGACAACAATGGTTCTATTTTATTTTATTAATAATTTTCTAGTAATCCTCTACTGTCCTTGAGCTGATGGACAAACCTGATTAAATATGCAAGGCTCTCGGCAGCACTTGACCCCTGTTTATGTAGTTAACCTCACAGTTAATTTTGTTTTCGCAGTGCTCTGACATAATAATTTTTCAATAGTTCTTAATGTTTCTCGGTCAACACTTCATATGTCTATTGTTGAATTTCCCTCGAGCAAAATCCATCAAATCAATCAGTTAATTACTCAACTGATCTACTTGAAACGTTCAGAGAGTATTTATCAATGCAGTCGTAAAAAACCCGACCAACACAAGCTTGAGGCAACTATGGAAAAAGATAAATAGTACGTTGCCCCGTCTCACGATATTTAACACATTTTTAAAATTAATTCAGGTATTATGTTCTATGGGGCGGCACGGTGGACGACTGGTTAGAGCGTCTGTCTCACAGTTCTGAGGACCCGGGTTCAATCCCCGGTCAAGCCTGTGTGGAGTTTGCATGTTCTGCCCGTGTCTACGTGAGTTTTCTCCAGGCATTCCGGTTTCCTCCCACATCCCAAAAACATGCATTAATTGAAGAATCTAAATTGCCCGTAGGTGTGACTGTGAGTGCGACTGGTTGTTTGTTTGTATGTGCCCTGCGATTGGCTGGCAACCAGTTCAGGGTGTAACGCTCCTCCTGCCCGATGACAGCTGGGATAGGCTCCAGCACGCCCGCGACCCTAGTGAGGAGAAGCGGCTCAGAAAATGGATGGATGGATGTTCTATGGATATTATAACAACACATTATATATTACAGCAACACATTAAAGAGGAAATCAGTAATCTTCAGGTCCGAAGCAGACCTCTTCCAAATGGGGATAAAAATCTGGTAAGTATCAGATAAGTGCAGCGTAGTAGGGGACCTTCTCTGCCTCTTCTTCTCGCTGCTACTGTAAATAAAGACTTGCCTGATTACTAAAAATATGAAGTGTAATATAGTTGGGCTTGAAGTGAAGTGTGGTTATAGGTTGAAATCTTGATTGTAGTTTTAAAACTGCAAACTCCCCTTTTAAATAATTACAACTATTTATTAGACAACAGTTAGTGGAGTAATGTGGAGGTAACCCTCATTTAAATCAATGGGTAGAGGTCAGCCCAGGCCAATTAAATGCTATGTTAACGTTTAATGTTTTTATTATTTATGTATTCTTGTTAACTTCCGTGTTTTCATGCTTGGACAGTTATCAAATTTGACTTGGGTGTCTGTGCATCCAGGTTTTTTTGTGTTCTGTGAATGTTAACACCGCCATTTTGGATAGGTGTCACTTGAAATGTACAAACCCCAATTTCAATGAAGTTGGGACATTGTTTAAAATGTAAATAAAAACAGAATACATCCATCAGTCCATTTTCTGTACTGCTTATCCTCATTAGGGTCGCGGTCATGCTGGAGCATATCCTAGCTATGTTCGGGCGATAGGAGAGTACACCCTGAACTGGTCGCCAGCCAATCGCAGGACAACATAGAAACAACCATTCGCACTCATATTAACACCTACAGGCAATTTAGAGTCTTCAATCAACCTACCAGGCATGTTTTTGGGATATGGGAGGAAACCGGAGGACCTGGCGAAAACCCACGCAGGCACGGGGAGAACATGGAAACTCCACACTGGCGGGGCCGGGATTTGAATCCCGGTCCTCAGAACTGCGAGGCAGATGTGCTAACCAGTCGGTCACAGTGCCGCAAAGCAGAATACAATGCTTTTCAACCTATATTCCACTGAATACACTACAAAGACAAGATACTGTATTTAATGTTCAAAACGATAAACCTTGTTTTTTGTTTGTTTTGTTTTTTTTGCAAATATTCACTCATTTTGAATTTGATGCTTACAACACGTTCCAAAAAAGCTGGGACAGTGGCATGTTTACCATCTTTCCTTTAAACAACATTCAATAAGCGTTTGGGGACTGAGGACACTAATCGTTGAACCTTTGTAGGTGGAATTCTTTCCCATTCTTGCTTGATGTACAACTTCAGTTGCTCAACAGTCTCTGATGTTGTATTTTGTCCTTTATACTGTGCTACACATTTTCAATGGGAGGCAGATCTGGACTACTGGCAGTCTAGTACTTGCACTTTTGTACGACAAAACCACACTTTCGTAACGCTGTTGCAGATGTGGCTTGACATTGTCTTCATGAAATAAGCAGGGACGTCCCTGAAAAATATGTTATTTGGATGGCAACATATTCTATGTTGCTTCAAAATGCACCTTTTAGCATTAATGGTGATTTCACAGATGTGCAAGTTATCCATGCCATGAGGACTAACACACCCCCATACCATCACAGATGCTGGCTTTTGAACATTGTACTGATAACAATCCAGATGGTCCTTTTCCTCTTTGGCCCTGAAGAAACAATGCCCATGATTTCCAAGAACAATTTGAAATGCGTCAGACCTCAGCACACTTTTCCACTTTGTGTCAGCCCATCTCAGATGAGCTCAGGCCTAGAGAAGCCTGTGGCATTTCTGGGTGTTGTTGCTGATGTATGGCCTTTGCTTTGCATGGTAACATTTTAATTTGCATTTGTAGATGCAGCGACGAACTGTCTTAACGGGCCATGGTTTTCTGAAGTTCCACATGGCAATATCCTTTACACAGCAATAATGGTTTTTGGCCTCTCTGCTTTTATGCAGGGATTTCTCTAGATTCTGTGAATCTTTTGATGATATTATAGACCATGGGTGGGCAAACTTTTGGGCTCAGGGGCCACATTGACTTTTAAAATTTGACAGGCGGGCCAAGCCAGGACCAGATGCTTACATATAAAAAATAAAACAAATAAAATGCATTGTATTGTTAATACTTAGATTTACTTTTAATGGGAACAGTGTTGTTCTTTTTTTTTTGCCAGTGCAAAGTCTGGTGTTAGTTTTGTTGTGGCAGTTCTCAGAACACATCTGAGGTGTTCATCACTCAGCTGGGATTTTTAGGATATTTTGCTGGTGTTCATCACACTAAAAGTCTGTTCACACACATATGTAGAGCCAAACACCACCAGCATCCTCTGTGCCATCTTCCGGATTTTTGGAAATTTGTCTGCGCTTAATGAAGCATACAACCTATCCACTTTAAGGGCGTTGAACTTCTCTTTTAAGACAGTATCACATTGGAGATCAATCAGTTCCAACTGCAGCTCCCGTGGCGCTGTTTCAGGGTCGTGTGTGAGGGGACGTGACACCAGCTGAAGTGACTTATCAATTTTTCCAAAATCAGAGAACCGATGGCAGAATTCTCAATGCAGGTCGTCCAGTGATTTCCAGGTTTTTTTTCCATAAGTTGAGGAACCTCTTTCAGTGTCGCCCAGTGTGGGGAAAATGGAACAAATGACTTGTTTGACATTTGCTTAGAGAATAAAGCTAGCTTGGTTTTGAAGGCTCTGATGTTTGTATATATTTCATGCACAAACTGGTCTTTCCCTTGTAGCTTCACGTTCAGCTCATTTGTGTCAGTATGTCCACAGCAAAAGCTAAATTACAAAACCAATTTGTCACTCAGCTCAGGAAAATCGTCAGTTTTCTCCAGTAATGCCAAAAAAAGAGATCCCGTTTAAGCTCCCACACTCGATGGCACACTTTCCCCGAACTTAACCAGCGGACATTTGAGTGGTAATGCCCTTGCACGAATAAAGTTAAGGACTTTTATAACTTTACTCCATGGTCAAGCTGCAGTAAACATTTACAAAGTGCTTCCTGGTGGATTATGCAGTGGAGGAAAATTACCTCCTGCTCAGGGTTGTCCTCTTTTTAGCAGCCCGATGTTCTTTCCAGTCAGATTTGGCGATCCATCTGTCCATCCATTCTCAACACCTCTTATCCAGTTCAGGATTGCGGGGTGCTGGAGCTTATCCCAGCTGACTTCGGCGAAAGGTGGACTACACCCTGAACTAGTCACCAGTCAGTCGCAGGGCACATGTAGACACAGACAACCATTTGCACTCACATTCAAATCGTCACTGAGTGGGAACTGAACCCACGCTGCCCGCACCAAAGTTAGGCGAGTGCACGACTACACCATCAGTGACTGATTTGGCGATCCATCTGTGGTAATGTTGGCAATCGTACTCCAAGGTAGCTGGTGCCTCGTGATGACACCCGACACGCTGTCAGACAAATCCTCTCCCTGCACCTTTTTGAGCTAATACAACCATGAGTCTTTTTGGGAATGATGAAACACGTTTTTCACACCTGGATTTGGGGATCATCTGCCATTCCTCCTTGCAGATCCTCTACAGTTCTGTCAGGTTGGGTGGTGAACGTTGGTGGGCAGCTATTTTGAGGTCTTTCCAGAGATGATCAATTGGGTTTAAATCAGGGCTCTGGCTGGGCCATTCAAAAACAGTCACAGAGTTGTTCTGAAGCCATTCCTTCGGTATTTTAGCTGTGGGCTTAGGGTCATTGTCTTTTTTGAGGGTGAACCTTCTGCCCAGTCTGAGGTTCTGAGCACTATGGAGAAGGTTTTCGTCCAGGATATCCCTGTACTTGGCCGCATTCATCTTTTCTTCGATTGCAACCAGTCTCCCTGTCCCTGCAGCTGAGAAACACACCCAGAGCATGATTCTGCCAACACCATGCTTCACTGTTGGGACTGTATTTGACAGGTGATGAGCAGTGCCTGGTTTTCTCCACACATGCCACTTAGAATGAAGGCCAACAATTTTTGTCTTGGTCTCATCAGACCAGAGAATCCTATTTCTCACCATCTTGGACTCCTTCAGGTGTTTTTTTTTTTGCAAACTCCATGCAGGTTTTCATGTGTCTTGCACTGACGAGAGGCTTCCGTCGGGGCACTCTGCCATAAAGCCTCGACTGGTGGAGGGCTGCAGTGATGGTTGACTTTCTAGAACTTTCGCCCATCTCCCGACTGCATCTCTGGAGCTCAGCCACAGTGATCTTTGTCTTCTTCTTTACCTCTCTCACCAAGGCTCTTCTCCCCCAATTGCTCAGTTTGGCCGGACGGCCAGCTCTAGGAAGGGTTCTGATCGTCCCAAACGTCGTCTATTTCAGGATTATGGAGGCCACTGTGCTCTGAGGAACCTTAAGTGTAGCAGAATTTTTTTTCATTGGCCAGATCTGTGCATTGCCACAATTCTGTCTCTGAGCTCTTCAGGCATTTCCTTTGACCTCATGATTCTCATTTTCTCTGACATGCACTGTCAGCTGTAAGGTCTTATATAGACAGGAGTGGGGCTTTCCTAATCAAGTCCAATCAGGAGAATTAAAGGGGTGTCTGAAAACTTTCCGTACCCACTGTACTTGCCGTATCTACCATGCATTCTTTCAGAAACTCTCCTTGGGAAAGACGCTTGCTGGTTTTTGCTATTTTTAATGCCAGCAGCCGGTATGGTGGCCGACTAGTTAGCACATCTGCCTCACTGTTCTGGGGACCGGGGTTCAAATACCGGCCCCGCCTGTGTGGAGTTTGCATGTTCATCCCGTGCCTGATCATGAAGTCCCTTCCTTGCAACTGTATGTTAAGAAACATTCTTACACTGTTGGACTAATTGCTCATGCAGTTGTTCAGTAAGTGGTGACCCTCACCCCATCCTTACTTGTGAACTGAGCCTTTCGGGAATACTCCTTTTATACACAATCATGACACTCACCTGTTTGCTATTAACCTGTTCACCTGTGAAATGTTGCAAACAGGTGTTTTTTGTTGATTTCTCAACTTTCCCAGTCTTTTGTTGTCCCTGTCACGTGTTGCAGGCATCAAATTTAAAATGAGAGAATATTTGCAAATAAACCCATCCATCCATCCATTTTCTGAGCCGCTTATCCTCACAAGGGTCGCGGGAGTGCTGGAGCCTATCCGAGCTATCTTCGGCCGAGAGGCGGGGTACACACTGAACTGGTCGGCAGCCAATCGCAGTGTTTTCCTTTCCTTGTTGCTAAATGGCAAACTTCTCAAGTGGACTTGCAGATTTGTGACTGTCAGACAGATAGACAGAAAGAAAGCTTGCTTTTACCTTCTGTTGGCTGGCAACCACCCTGAACTGGTTGCCAGCCAATCGCAGGGCACATACAAACAAACAACCATCCGCACTCACATTCACACCTACGGGCAATTTTAGAGTCTTCAATTAACCTACCGTGCATGTTTTTGGGATGTGGTAGGAAACCGGAGTGCCCGGAGAAAACCCACGCAGGCACGGGGAGAACATGCAAACTCCACACAGGCGGGGCCGGGGATTGAACCCCAGTCCTCAGAACTGTGAGGCAGACACGCTAAGCAGTCGGTCACTGTGCCGCTTTTCAAATAAACAATTAAGTTTATCAGTTTGAACATTAAATATCTTTGTCATGTATTCAGCTGTATATAGGCTGAAAAGGATTTACAAATCATTGTATTCTATTTTTAGGCGGCACGGTGGCCGACTGGTTAGAGCACCCGGGTTCAATCCCCGGCCCCGCCTGTGTGGAGTTTGCATGTTCTCCCCGTGCCTGCCTGGGTTTTCTCCGGGCACTCTAGTTTCCTCCCACATCCCAAAAACATGCATTAATTAGAGACTCTAAATTGCCCGTAGGTGTGACTGTGAGTGCGAATGGTTGTTTGTTTGTATGTGCCCTGTGATTGGCTGGCAACCAGTTCAGGGTGTACCCCGCCTGCTGCCCGATGACAGCTGGGATAGGCTCCAGCACGCATGCGACCCTAGTGAGGAGAAGCGGCTCAGAAAAATTGATGTATTCTATTTTTATTCTCGTTTTACACAACATCCCAACTTCATTGGAATTTGGTTTTGTAATATAAATAGACAGTCAAATCTTTTATAAGCATTAAATTAGAATCGGGCACTTGGACCTGCAGTGTTAATTCAGCCCAAGTATGCGTGCGTGCCCAATATGATGACATGAGGGCGAAATCCCGCAGTCATGTTCGTACATATTGCCTATCCTCCTCATCTCTAGGCAAACCCAGAGGTGTCGGACTTCATCCTCTACCGTACCGCCGGAGGTGATGTCTCCGGGCTTGATGCATGATGAACTCCTGAAGGATGGCCCGGAGTCAGTCAGTCAGTCAGCAGACAGAAAATAGCTTGCAGCTCACATGACGAATAGGCGTCCCCCACCCACGCATCCGCTTTGACCCAGGGGTGGATGGAGGGCTCGTTGTGTCCCTCTATCCCTTTTAAACAAAACGCTCGGCTGTCACTAATGCTCACAATTACCATGTCCGCCCACCAGATGAGTACATTTGCAGGGGACATATTTAAATCCTTTAACATAAGGCTGAATTGATTGATACTTTCAGAATCATTAATTAAAGCACGGGACGTTTCCTGGCAAGCTGCGCATTGATGGAGAGCAGATCATTAGAGGGCCTCTGGGTCCTTTTAATATACTCTGTCGACAATGTGCAATTGAGCAGTGACTTGAGTAGGAGGATCCGGACCGCAAATCAACACTGCTGACCTGTAACTTGTAATCAGCTCCACTAAAAAATAAGGAAACAGTCTCTGGTGACTTACAGCTATGGTTTGGTAGTAGCTTTTAAGGCCATGATGTCTCTAAGTCAAGGGCTCTTGTAATTTTTGTGTCCATGGACCCCTCACAGGGGTGATTTTTTTTTTTTTTTTTTAAATATCTTACATATTGGAATGCAGCACCCCACCTTGATCCTCTTCAATTGCATTGAAGAGGAGCTACTTTGCATGTCAGCCTTTTAACCAAAGTCAATGGATAAAGTTTTGTGCGCCCCCAGACCGGAAATACGACATGAAATCAGACAGCAGAGATGAACAAATGAACGGATCCTAATGCCAAATTAAACATGTGCCTCTAATTGCCATTCAAAATTAAAAGGTTGGTTGTTTTTTTTTTTGAGAAAAAAAAAAAAAGTTAAAATGTTACAATGATCATGAAAAAGCTGCTGTCAAAGTCGCATTTTGTCTGGATAAAGTCGAGATTAAAGTCAAAACTTTCATAAAAATGACTCAAAAATAAAACAATTTATGATGTTACAGTAAAAAGAACATTAATCTCATATTATTAGACCTTTAATTCTAGAAAATACAGCTTTGTTCTCTGAAAAATAGGACTATTTTTTAAAAAAAGATTCCATTCATTCTTGAAAAATAAATGGACTTTATTCCTGTAACAATATGTCTTTTGTTCTAAAATAAGTCACTCATGAGCACTGAAAGCCAGCAGCCTGTTGCAGCATGTCCCACTCACGTTTGTTTCTCCTTTATTGTATTTATTTACTTTTTTGGGGGGGGAGAGATTTATTGCCGATTTGCTTGGAAAATATTGATGCTATTTGACTTGTAAGGAACTACTGCCTTTTTCTTTAAGATGGAGCCAGCTGGTGTCCCCTCTGCGAAGAATGCACCCCACAGTTTGAGAAGTAAAATGAGAGCGAGTATTAAATAGGACAGGAACTTTGACCCATGTCTTCCGTCGATTATGCAGAGTGTGAGGTTACTTGCCAACGGACGAAAAATAGTGGAACTTCGATTTACAAACTTAATTGCTTCTTGGAAGGGAATTGAGAAATTGAGAAGTTTGTAAATTGAACATACGTTTTCCATAAGAAATAATGTAAATATGAATTGCTTCCAGGCTTGACAAAAGTCTCTATTAAAGTAAAGATTGGTACAATTTGAACACAATATAAAGCTATAGATATAGTACTGTATGTCAAACATGACATGGAGGGACTGACCAAAAATGTCTTTATTCACCAAATTAACAACAAAAGGCAGAACTGTCCTCCTCATTCATAAGCGGATGCCCTGCTGACACGCACCCAAACAGTGTCATGAGCCTCTCTGGTGCATTCACAGCCAGTCGGAAATCACAAAACCCCTTACCTTTAACAACGAGGTTGCTGCAATTACAGGAAGTCCTCGATTTACGAACGAGTTCCGTTCCTACGCTGGCAACGTAACACGAATTTCCGCGTAAGACGGATTTCCTCCTTTAAAGTCGAAAATGACGTCGAAATACTTCTGTTACAGGTATTGTGACAGAAAGCTCAGTGAGTGTGTGGGCGTCGATGTGTGAGTGAGACGGGACTGCGAAGGAGGAAGGAGTGCGCGGAGGTGCGAGTGTGTACAGTGGCAAGTGTAGTGACGGCGACCGGGGAAGAGTAGCGATTAGCGGAGGACCCGTTGACGTTGAATGTGCAGAGGAGCTAATAAAGCCATTAAAGCAGCACATCGGTGCGTCGTGCCTTTATTGTTGCCGCCACCCAGCTCAGCCGTGCAACGAGAGAAGGGAGTTAACCCCTGCGTCTCCCGACCAAGGTCAGGTGACCGTAGCAGGAAAGGTTAACACGTCGTATAAAGAAACTAAAATACATTAAAATAAAAAATAAGATGCTGTACTTACCATTACTGCTGAGAGTGTGAAAAAAGGAGGGCGAAAAAGGCAAAGATACTCCCGCCGCACAAACACTGACCAGCACTATGCACTAGCTAAGCAGAAACACTATGGTGCTGGGACAAAATGGCGGACGAGGCACACGGGCGTCGTAAAGTCGAAACGTCGTCGGTCGAGTGCGTCGTAACTCAAGGACTTCGTGTATTGGAAATAGATAAACATTGCGTCTGTATGAAGCACCCGTAAAAATTTCTATATTTTCATTGTGCACGGTAACTTGCATAACAGTCTAAAATTGTATTCAATTAAATATAATAATATAGGTTAAAATAGATATAACAAGCCAAAAGAATTAGCACATGGATTTATTCAGTTTTTCAGTAAGAGATATTGACAGAATCATATTACATCCATGTGAAGCACCCGCAAAATATCTGCTGTAAAGTTTTTACTGATTTTCTCTGTTCATTGGATCATTGAATACCATTTCAATTTCGTTCAAAGAGAAATGGCAATGATGATGCATGCAATGATGATGCATTTTATATAAATATATTTAAAAGTCATGAGTGTTTATATTGATTATTATATTTCAAAATATTATAAATAAATAGAAAATAACAATAGAAAGTACAATGAAACCTAAACTGGCATTCAGTATAATAATGATAAAAGAGATGAATTAATTTTTTTGTTTGGTCGTTTTTCAAAATTAAACGTGGTATGATAATTATTGCTTGATATGAAGCATAAAATCAATTAATCGTCTATAAAAAGCTCTAGTATTTGTAGGTGATGCCCCTTCTCTGTATTCAATCTTAAGTAGAAAACAGAGAGCTGTACGTGTTTGGAACATTAATATTCCCGATAAATTCAGTGAATTTCATTTCAATATGATACCTTTTATCACGATAGACATGCCATAATTGTTCCTGTAGACTATGTTACAGTGTAGAAAACAATAGGTTTATGGTTGTTTAATTTTACAGGAAAGTTCAACATTTGTGCAAAATGGCCCGGGTCTGCTCACAACAGTTTTTTCGCTAAACTGCAAGTCAACAAAATGAGGAATTGTGGGATATATTGGTGCTGACCAGTGATTTCAACCACACGGTTAACTTTGACGGTGCCGTTAACTAACGACGTGACTAACCATGTTTTGAACAATGCATATTTAGCGGCCGGTTAGCTAACGGCAGGTTAAGAATTTAATTGGTGGTAAGGGGTTAACCCAGGGGTGGGCAAACATTTTGGCTCAGGGGCCACATTGACTTTAAAAATTTGACAGGTGGGCCAAGCCAGGACCAGATGCTTACAAATAAAATATAAACAAACAAACAAAAAAGGCATTGTCGTGTTAATACTTAGATTTGCTTTTAATGGGAACAGTGTTGTTTGGTTGATCACCTTTTTTTGCCAGTGTATCAAAGTCTGGTGTTAGTTTTGTTGTGACAATTCTCAGAACACATCTGAGGTCTTCATCACTCAGCTGGGATCTGTAGGATGTTTTGTTGGTGTTCATCACACTAAAAGTCTGTTCACACACATATGTAGAGCCAAACACCACCAGCATCTTCTGTGCCATCGCCCGGATTTTGGGAAATTTGTCTGCACTTAATGAAGCATAAAACATTTGAGAGTTGAACTTCTCTTTTAAGACTCACATTGGAGATCAATCAGTTCCATCTGCAGCTCCCGTGGCGCTGTTTCGGGGTCTTGTGTGAGGGGACATGATGGCAGAATTCGCCATGCAGGTGGTCTAGTGATTTCCTGTATTTCTTTCATGTCGAGGAGCCTCTTCAAGTGTAGCTAGTGGGGAAATGAACAAATGACTTGTTGGACATTTGCTTTGAGAGTAAAGCTAGCTTGGTTTTAAAGGCTCTGATGTTTGTATACATTTCATGCACAAACTGGTCTTTCCCTTGTAGCGTCACGTTCAACTCATTCATATGTAGGGTTGGGCATCGAGACTCGAGAACCGATTGGAAACGGGACTGATGTTCCGGTTCTCCCGGAACCCATCCATCCATCCATCCATTTTCTGAGCCGCTTCTCCTCACTAGGGTCGCGGGCGTGCTGGAGCCTATCCCAGCTATCATCGGGCAGGAGGCGGGGTACACCCCGACCTGGTTGCCAGCCAATCGTAGGGCACATACAAACAAACAACCATTCGCACTCACATTCACACCTATGGGTAATTTAGAGTTGTCAATCAACCTACCATGCATGTTTTGGGGATGTGGGAGGTCCTCAGAACTATGAGGCAGACGCTCTAACCATTCGTCCACAGTGCCTCTCTCTCTCAGAACCGTTAAAATTCAGTTCCCAGTTTTGATGCATAGTCCTCCAGCCGCGAAGAAGTGGCGAAAACCAATGAAGAACGGGCACGATGACGTGCTTGTGCCCAACGGCAGCGGTGGCAAACAAAAGTGCGTATTAACTATGTTAAAATGAATGACCAGTTGCCTCACTGTAACACTTGGAATAAGGTTATATTGTGAAAATGAGTTTTTCCCGATGTGTAGCATCTGACACGCTCCAAGCCTACACCGCGCGGAGCTTCAGTGAAGTCAACTCTCACTCAACTTGGTGATTGAAACGATAAAATACGTCTATGCCAACATTGAGACAGCTAATAAGGTAAACGGTTGCTTGCACTTTTGCACTGATGGTATTTAGCATTTATTTTTGTCTTCAAGCCAATTTAAGCACCGACGAAAGCTTAACATTGGGCTAAAACTTCACCATCGCAACTTTACATCACAATGAATTGGGACAAAATTCATCTAAACGTTGTCTCACAGTATCACAAACACTAACCTTGTGCCTCATCGGTGGGTAAGGAAAGGAATCTGAGTTTTATAGCATTTATTTCCACCCATTAAAAAAATAAAATAATAATAATAATCACCGGTGCTGTGTAAAGTTACTTTTCGTGCCAAAATGCTGAGTTCCGCTGCATACCCTTCAAAATAAAAGGCCACAAGCTTAAAACAAGAAGTCAAGTGAAAACTTGAACATAAAACATTTGACATGAGGAAACAGAATAGAGGGGGAGCTATATAGCTATATTGTTAAAATAACTATTTTAACAATGCTGTCAGTGTCAAGTCAACTCTGGAACACTGGAACCACTCTGGTGAGTGGAACAATAAAATAAAATAGTTTAAACAAATAACTTTTAACAATGCTATATTTCACTTTTATCTGAAACATTAATGAATGAATATTAAGTCAATTGGGTAGTTCCACACACATTGCCTTTTAGTTCATAGGTTTGATATTGATACTGGTTATCAAGAACCTTGAGTCAAATGTTAATTTTAGTCCATGCTCCAGGCTGCTAAGAAAATTGATGTTCATAATTTGGACATCCTTTATACAACCCATGCAAACTTTTTTGACCCTCGGAATCGCTCAAATTCAAACGATGCCCAACCCTATTCATATGTGTCAGTATGTCCACAGCAAAAGCTAAATCACAAAGCCAATCTGTGTCACTCAGCTCAGGAAAATTGTCAGTTTTCTCTAGTAACGCCAAAAAAGAGATCCTGTTTGAGCTCCCACACTCGATGGCATACTTTCCCCAAAGTTAACCAGCGGACATTTGAGTGGTAGAGCAAGTCCTGGTGATCAGCATCAGTTTCTTCGGGAAACTTAATAAACTGACGATGCCGAAATGCCCTTGCACGAATAAAGTTAAGGACTTTTATAACTGGCTTTACTACATGGTCAATCTGCATTATAAATTTACAAAGTGCTTTCTGGTGGATAATGCAGTGGAGAAAAATTAACCCCTGCTCAGGATTGTCCTCTTTTTAGTAGCCCAATGTTCTTTCCATTCAGATTTGGCGATCCATCTGTCCATCCATTGTCAACACCTCTTATCCAGTTCAGGATCGCGGGGCGCTGGATCTTATCCCAGCTGACTTCTGGCGAAAGGCGGACTACACGCTGAACTGGTCGCAAGTCAGTCACAGGGCACATATAGACACGGACAACCATTCACACTACGGACACCGTCACTGAGTGGGAACCGAACCCATGCTGTCTGCACCAAAGTTAGGCAAGTGCAATGTTGGCACTCCAAGGTAGCTCGTGCCTCGACACCCGATGATCGTGGACTTCAGGAAGCATCCTTTGCCACAGCTGCCCCTCACGCTGTCCAGCTGCCTCGTGTCAACCGTCGAGACCTTCAAGTTCCTGGGAATTACAGTCTCTCAGGACCTGAAGTGGGCGATCAACATCAACTCCGTCCTCAAAAAGGCCCAGCAGAGGATGTACTTCCTGCGGCTTCTGAGAAAGCACGGCCTGCAACGGGAGCTGCTAAGCCAGTTCTACACAGCGGTCATCGAATCAGTCCTGTGTTCTTCCATCACAGTCTGGTTTGGTGCTGCTACAAAAAAGGACAAACTCCGATTGCAACGGACAATCAAAACTGCTGAAAGGATTGTCAGTACCCCCATACCCACCCTTGAGGACTTGCACGATGCCAGAACTAAGACAAGAGCGTGCAAAATCCTCTCGGACCCTCCAAATCCCGGTCACCGGCTCTTCCGGCTTCTTCCCTCAGGTAGGCGCTACCGATCAATGCAAACTAGAACTAGCAGACATTCCAACAGCTTCTTCCCTCTTGCAATCAATTTCTTAAACAGCTAACTTACAATTCCATTGCAACATGCTGCCAATTTCTTTTGTCTGAGTTTGTTGTCACATTTCTGTCGGGCCAATTATATACTACTCGTGCACTCACTGTACTAGTCTCGCCATGCTGCATATGTGTTGTTGACCAATACTGCCCACTCATGCCAGAGTAGCATCTGCCCCATTTGCACACTGACTGAGGAGTATCTGCAACATTTGCACAATCAACATTGTCCCAGATTATCGCACTACTCGTCACTTTAAACTGCACACACTCCTTGAAGTCTCGGCGCCCTTTGCACAATGGTCACTGCACCGGATTATTGCGAGATTAGTCATTCAAACTGCTCTAAGTGCTAGTTCATCTTTTTGTACAATTGTCAAAAAAAATAAATAATAATAATTGTACCGGCATTACCAGATAACTAGCAACCCTTTATTGCTCAGTGACTGTTTTTCTCAATGTCTCAAAAGTGCTCTCTGTCAATTGACTGTCTGTTGTCGTACTAGAGTGGCTCCAACTACCGGAGACAAATTCCTTGTGTGTTTTTTGGACATTCTTGGCAAATAAAGATGATTCTGATTCTGATAGAAAAGAACTCCTCCGTTATCTCAAAATTGTCATTAAAAATTAAAAGCTGAGCAGTAGCCTTTATGTCATTACTTTTGTCCAGTACCAAGGAATAAATTGTAAATGACTCTGTTTTTTTTGATTAGCTTGTGAGTTCAGTCTTCATTAATTAGCTCAACATGGCGAGTCACTGTCAGTCACGAGTCACAAGCTGATCTCAAATTTGTTCTTGCTCTCAGGACACAAGATACTTGCGGTCTCTACCATGCTTTCTATCAGAAACACTCCTTGGGAAAGAGGCTTGCTGGTCTTTACTAGTTTGAATGAGAGCAAAAAACTAGCCTTGGTGACTGAGTCTTGGATGGCAGTTTATCTGATAAAGGTGTTTTGGTGAGCCTGCAAGCTTGATTTTAACCGCTGTGCCGTAGCCGTCAGTTCCTGCGTTGATTGGCTGTCAGCTGGTAGAAAAGTGACGGCTGATGTTATATTCCTCTAGAACTGCAATGGTTTCTTAACAAATTAGACATACAGCCTTTGACCGGATTTCAGTGAAAAAGTATTTCGTAGTCCATTCTATATTAAACACATGGCACTCACTGTTGACTTTTCTTTTCTTTGGCCCACTCATGGTTGAAGAAGGGTTCAGAGCAGCAGCAGAGTAAAAACAGTACAGCCAATGTGTATGTACGTACAGTGGGTACAGAAAGTATTCAGACCCTTTTCAAATTTTCACTCTTTTTTAATATTTCAGCCATTTGCTAAAATAATTTAACCACTGGGCATTACAGGACCAGGTCAAATGAATGCAGTCATGATTTTGATATGATTTGGGCGATTCTGTACCAATTTCTGGCGGGCCGGATTGAAATGATCAATGGGCCGGATGTGGCCCGCGGACCGTAGTTTGCCCACCCCTGGGTTAACCAGTAGTTAAACTAACAGAGTTTTGAACAACCGGGCCCAGTTGTTAGCTGTGCGGTGATTTACTCAAACAATGCAAGTTATAATCTAAAGACTTCTTAAATCATGTCGATTTTAAGGAATAAGACACAACAGGATTAAAAATAAATAACATAAATAAAAATGATACAGATATACTCAGTTTATATCTCTTGATCTGCTTGCTCATCTTCCGTAAGGTGCGTCGAGCTGTTATGCCTGCCGAGTCGCTCCCAGAGCCATGTTCGCTCGGTAGCAATTATTACCCTTCTCCGAATCAATTGGGTCCCTATTTTCCCCCCACTTCTAAGTATTGACAGTTTGATAGATTGCATAACTTCAAGGTAGCGCTTGTAATTAAACAGACTGAAAAGGAGCTCGGCCACATTACAAATGGCTTCATTTGCAGAGTTCACGTTGTTGAACAAACAGAAGATGACTTTACCTTTAAAACGCATGAATAAAAGGCAGCTCCTCATTGTAAATGTGAAAATAAGGCAGGCAGTTCTGAGGACAAACAAAAGAGGAAAGCATCAATAGATTTCATGGAATCCCTGAGGGGGAAACAGTTCCCTGAAAAAAAACATTGTGAATTGCGATCGCAAATCGATCCCAGCTCAAACTGCATCTTCGACCAGCATTGATTTCCTGGGTAACTGGATGACCACGGTCCAATGTCTGCACTCTGATTAACCATCAGGAGCAGAGGTACTGCTTCCACAGAGAATCCACTGCTACGAGTTAAATTAACTACTTTCTCAGATCTTCTGATTTAATTATAACTGATTAACTCTGACTCAAGTAGAAGTGTTATCAAGGAATCAACACTTTTACAAGGGAAAGAGCAATATAAGCAATGAACTGGTCCTCGCATCCTTTTTTTCATGGCAAATCCTCAAAATCATCATCAAATTTTTCTGTCATGATAAACCCACCAAAAGTGTTGATTGGCGAAACTGGTGTTGGGGGTTAATTTATTGTAACATTAGAGGACCCTTGTTCCTGGTGAATCTTTAAAATGATCATCCAACTTCGACACTATGCTCATCTCACATTAGCTGGCAATCGCCCCTCTGTCTAGGATACTTGCTTCTGCTTGGGGGTCAATTGGGTGAAATCCTTTACCCAAAATGGCTACTTTAAACCAAAAGGACCGACTTGCTGTTCAATTTTGGGTGACTTTTTTGTGCATCACTTAGGTGTGACCGTGAGTATGAGTGGTTGTTTATCTGTATGTGTTTTGCGATTGGCTGATGACCAATGCAATGTTTACCTCGCATGTCCACCAAATTTTGTGTTGATTTTACCGAATAAATGTTTGGTTTGGGATGTACATGTATTCAATTTGAGACATTTGGGGTGATAGCTCTGTGGTCCTCAATAGGGAGACTTCGTTCCAGATTGTGATCCAGATGTCTTTGTTTACATTATCTTTATTTCTATTTTTGATTATTTTGACAATTTTTTATATTTTAACTTGCATGGCCTCCTGGTGACCAGAAAACATTTCTGCTCATCTAACTACAGTAAATTTCAGCAAGGGAAATACACAGAACAATCCTGTGCATTATAATGCCAACCAGCCAAGCGAATTTTTTTTTTTTTTTCAGGATTCACAGTAAGCAGCTAATGATGTGCTTTAAAAAAAATAAAAATAAAAGGAAAACAGAAAACTCTTTGGTTTAGCTGAACGGAAAAATCGGATCAGATCAAATTGACAATCGAACAATGGTTTGTACAGGGTCCACAAACAAATTAATAATCAAACAATTGGGTGGGAGGAAAGAGGAGAAACAGCAGTAAAACAGATATATGATTTTTGTATCACGGGGTAAGGCAGGGCAAGTCTGCTTCACAGCTTTCACTGTTATGCCGACGATACCCATACATGGCATTAAACTAACTAACCCTTATGATTGGTGTAATCTGGAAGCGTGACTCGTCAAGATTAAACAATGGCTGTCCTGGAACCTTTTGCTTCTTAACCCTAAGAAAACTGAGCTGTTGATCATTGTCCATTGTCCATTTCCGTCTAGCCTCAACTATTGTAACCTGCTGGTTTCTGGTCTTCCCAAGTCTAGTATTAAAAGCCTGCAGTTAGTACAAAATGTTGCAGTAAGACTTTTGACAAGGACAAGAAAGTGTGATCATATTACTCTGATACTGGCCAACTTGCATTGGCTCCTGCTCTACTTGAGATGCGATTTTAAGGTTTTGTTACTTATAAAATATTACATGGCTTAGCACCCTCTTATCTCGTTGACTTATTGGTACTGTATGTTCCGTCCTGAAAATTGCATTCACAACATGCTGGCGTCTTGGTGACTTCAAGAGCCAGAAAGAAGTCCGCAGGCTCAACAGCATTAATTTCTATTCGGGCTCCAGAACTCTGAAATGTCATACCCACAAATATTGGAGCTGCTACATTAGAAATGTTTAAATCTCAATTTAAGATTTATTTTTACACTTTGGAATTTAGTTAAAGTACACATAGGCCTGTTTTACCTCAGTTTCTCCTATCTCCTTCCCACTTCTCTACTGCTTGGAGAAGGAGATAGGTGGCGATGACGAAATCTGAGGCTGTTGCTTTATGGATTTTGCAGCGACCAACTGGAACAAGATCAGTTGGACCACTTCCCTGGAGGCATTGCTGTGGAGGATTCTGCTCTGACCAACCGGGCAAGGTCCTGAGGCAGAACCAATTTCCTCAAAGGATCTAGATGTGACGCTTCAGCTCTTTAAATTGACACTCTTGCCATTTTTAATTAACATTGTACAGCACCATATGTGATAAATATTGCCCACTCAACCGACATCCATTGCACCCTGGTCCTCTTGAAAGGGGGATGCCCGCCATCTGCGGTCCCTTCTCAAGGTTTCTTCTTTTCTTCCCAAATTGGGTTTTAAGTGTTTCCTTGCTCGATTGCGGCTTTTAGATCAGGGGATCATGCCGTGAATCTTTGTCAATTGTGGGCCTCTGATGCCTTTTGAGACTATTGTGATTGAGGGCTATACAAATAAACTACACATTTGACAACAGACTATTTGTATAGTAGGTGTAGTTTAACCAAATGTGAGAGTGTGAACATTTATTTTGTTGTGATTGAAACATTTCTAACAGAGGTAGCTGCTGTAATTTCCGTGGGTAGGGCATTTCAGAGCCCGAATTCAGCTTACTATCTACTGCCATCCTATTTTGTGTCTGCACATTTGCTTCCGGTTTGCCTCCAAATATCTGCGAGGTCAATGCAACAGGCTTTAAAAAGATACCAAACAAATTCTCCCCTTTTAAAGAACCCCTTAGCACCAGAGCTATTATCTCTCAAGGAATCCTTCGATAGCAGTGAAACGAGGTTTGCACCAGGCATTCATTTCCAGCTCAGGTCCTGTTCAGCATTATCTGGCAACTTGCTGAACACTGATATAAAAAAATAAATAAAAAAAACTGCAATAAGGAGGTGGTCACTTCCAGTAGGGTGTAAAAGCATAGTGGTGGTGGTGTCTGTGTGTGTGTGGGGTGGGGGGCAGGAGTGGATTTGGGGGGGTCAAGGCAGCTGACTAATCAGACTGCTCTCGGAGAGTATTAAGACAGACGTGTTGAGGGGAAATGTGACACCTGGAAATTACACAATGTAATGGAATCAGCCAAGTGGTAAATGTAGCTTTTAAATAGGTTTTGTGTTCTCCATTAACTTTCCAGACACTGATTGGTCGTGACAGCGAGAGATGGTCAGCACGTTGCCCCCGCCGCCTTCTCAACAGTCGTGCCTCGACTGCAATTACACACGCACGTCCGCATTTCCACAACTTTAGAGGACTTTTACTGAACTTCCTGAACATTTGTCATCATTTCTTACCTTGCACCAAACTGCAGTTAATAACCGACCATTCACACATCTTGGGCTGCAACTAACGATTAAAAATATTTTTTTGATTTCCATCCCTTTATTCAAAATATTTGCTAAATAATAATTAAACATATATCCAGAACATAATACAAGTACGCTTAAACACAGAGAGACTTACACTACAAACACACACACACACACACACACTATCACTCACACTTAATGCTCCCCAAAGCCTAGCCTCCCACTCACCAGCCAATGTTTCACAATGTACATGTACTTATAAATTATAGTAATACATACTATACATTGTGTACACAACATCAAGGCACAAGATAAAGCACAGTAAATACATCTAGATGTAAGGTATACAACTGCGAGCAGCCGGAAAGTAAGTCCAGTTTCACCGAGTTCAGCAGGAAATGGAACTCAAAAACAAGAGAGGAATTTTTGACTCTGAATAAGAAGAGATGATTTACAAAGATGAAAAGAGGTGATAGATCTGAGTGAATGAGGTAGGTTATTCCAAACTAATGTGAAATCATAAATTGATTATGATTCAGTTACTGGTTTGGTCCGTTACATGTAATAGGCAAAAATGTCTTAATTTGCTCAAACACAGCAGATAATCAGTCTGCTTTCATGGAGGAATCAGGAAATCTGAGAATATTTACTGATGAGAGGATTTTGGACTCTTAAAATTAAACAAGGTCTTTAAACGATTAATCGATTAACAAAAAAAGTTGTTGATTAATTTGATAATTCCACACTCCTTGATGGTACAACTGTTGAATGAATGAAGGCTATTGCACGCAATGAGTCATTCAAGCAACATTATGCTGAACCCGAGCATGCATTTTAAAAAAACAAAACTCACTGTTGACATGAGAAGTCAATGTGCTGCTGAGAGACGACATCGGTTCACATTAACGATCATCGTGAGGCACTGGACGTCGCCACCGCCACGGTTAAAGCAGCTTTGCTGAAGCAAGAGAGATGTCCACTTGGACGTCAAGTGGACGGAGCCAAATGGCTCTGACGTGACCATGCCAACTAGGGTTTGAAGAGGGCCGCGAACGGCTCAACTAAAATGGCGTCATAGTCAGTTCAGCAGGTGAGTGTGGAATAAAAAGATCTAATCCCAGCACCATATTGTCACTCACAGTAACCTTTTTTGATTACTTATTACCACTACTTACCCCTACTGTGTGGTAGTTGAATAGCGAATCGGAGAAGCAAAAAAATAATATGGTACACTAAAAGTAATGGCCTTGTTTGTTTTTGTTTTCTTCCAGCTCAACCATCAACGGTTCACATTTTATGGGATTTGTCATGTGCTGTGTTTGGTGCAACCCTGTTACAGATACTCAGGCACCTGAAAGACATGTACAATATTTCAAAAATATTGCTGGATAAATCATTTACAATTGAATAAAGAAAGCTTTATTCTGAACACCAGTGACGGGCAGTGCATTTCGGACGTGGTGCTTCACTCAGCAGTCAACTCAGAGAAAACCGACACCGGCACGGGTAGAACAGGCAAGCTCCACAAAGGGGTGGATGGATTTGAACCCGGGACCTCAGAATGCTGATGCAGATGTGCTAACCAGTCTCCTACTGTGCCACCCCTCCTACTGAACCATCCATCCATTTTCTGAGCCGCTTCTCCTCACTAGGGTCGCGGGCGTGTTGGAGCCTATCCCAGCTGTCATCGGGCAGGAGGCGGGGTCCAACCTGAACTGGTTTCCAGCCAATCGCAGCATACAAACCATACAAACAAACAACCAGTCGCACTCACAGTCACACCTATGGGCAATTTAGAGTCTCTAATTAATGCATGTTTTTGGGATGTGGGAGGAAACCGGAGTGGCCGGAGAAAACCCACGCAGGCACGGGGAAAACATGCGAACTCCACACAGGCGGGACCGGGGATTGAACCAGGGTCCTCAGAACTGTGAGGCTGACGCTCTAACCAGTCGTCCACCGTGCCGCCTCCTACTGAACCATTTTTAATAAAACAGCCTCACTCAAGTCAAATGTGCCGTGAGCACAAAAATGCTGCTGTGGTTTTGATGTCATATCTGTACACTACGGCAGTTCACAATCATTATTTCTGTATTAACATGACAAAAACCTAAAACCTTTCAATAAAACACGTCGTATTCACTAGAAATATATAGACAAACTCCATCCTCTTTTGTTCGCTGTGTTGAGTCCGAGCCAGCTAAGTCGTTGAAGTGGTGAATAAATACTTTACACGGTCGAAATGCCAGCCAGCTACAAGCATTGTTCGACTGACTGTCACAATGTCCAGTTGGTCTTACCCTAACCCTAAACCTTGAAAATGAATTTTTTACCATAATTTTCTTCATGTTCGTCATCTTGCTCAGTCGCCGGCTTCATGTAACATAATGTAGGGAAAATCTACTCGATTAGCTCTAAACTAATCAGAGGACGGACAAACTCGAAATTTATCTGAGGCCACCTAGCTAATGCTGTTTATTGAATCTAAAATCTGATTGGTTCAGATTGGTAAAAAAAGAAAGAACCAGACATTGCTATTGTGTGTATTTGACATCGCCCAGCAATCTTCAGAAGGCCCTGGGAAGCTTATATTCACATGGCAATGCACATAGAAGCTGAAATTTGATTGGACCCCCCAAAAAACGAACCCTTAAACAACTGGAGGCTGCTCAGCCAAGATAGACGCAATTAATTTAATACAAGAGACTGTTGGAAAAGCCGGTACGGTGTTCGAATGGTTAGCATATCTGCCTCACAGCTCTGGGGACCGGGGTTCAAATCCCGGCCCCGCCTGTGTGGAGTTTGCATGTTCTCCCAGTGCCTGGGTGGGGTTTCTCTGGGCACTCCGGTTTCCTCCCACATCCCAAAAACATGCGTGGTAGGTTGATTGAAGACTCTAAATTGCCCGTCGGTGTGAATGTGAGCGTGAATGGTTGTTTGTTTCTATGTGCCCTGCGATTGGCTGGTGACTGGTTCAGGGTTTACCCCACCTCCCGCCTGAAGATAGCTGGGATAGGCTCCAGCACTATTTGCATACTATTGTTGATTACTACTGGACACTAATGTGTTTGAGAACTCTCTGCACCATTTGCACAATCGTCACTGTACCAGATCACCTCACAGGTCTGAGGTCCCGGGTTCAAATCCGGCCTCATCTCTGTGGAGTTTTCCTCGTGCCAGCGTGGGTTTTCTCCGGGTATTCCAGTTTCCTGGAATGATTGAAGATGTTTAACGCTGACTAGGGCATGCTAAAGTTGACTTGAACAAGATGTACAATCTTTTTAAATGTAAATGAACCATGTGTACACACAAATAAAGACTAGATGAGTACCTAAATATCAATTTGTCTTTTTATGATCATATGGGTTGTGTTGGTTTGAGCGACACACACCATTACAGCTGAAAACATTGGAATAATATAGAAAATAAAAGAGAAGACAATAAGGGTCATTTGATGTTACAATACTGTATTTCTGCCATGTCATGTACCTGACTTGTTTTTATTTTCCTTGAGATAGTGAAAAATGTTTCATTAACAGGGTTTCGTGTATGTCGAGACACACCTTCAGAGTATAATTACTACTATTTAAAATATGGCTTTAACTATTACAAGGAAGACATAGCAACAAAATCCTACAAAAAAAAACATGCTGATTTAAAAGTTGTTTTATCTGTTATATTTGATATGTAAGTTGGTCATCAAGAGGGATAGATAAGAGAAAATTTTAGGGGATATTTGGGAATCACTTCTACTATAGCTGCTGTAACATTTTGTCTCAGGACTGACAGGATTTACACAACAAGTGCATGTTTCTGTATTTGCATGGGTTATTTTAAATTTCAGAGGTTGGGTGGAAAATGTCCTCTAATTTTGGAATGGCACATGCGTTAACTTCCATCTTTATTTGATTTTCATGTCTCTCTTTGCTTTGTTGGATGTAACCTTGATAGTTCACAACTTTTCTGCCTGCTTGAGTCTGAAATGTACAAAACAGATAATATTTGTCCAAGGAGTGGAGGCATGATGTTGGTTCTGGTTGGCAACAGTAACTAAGATGGTGTGAGGTCTTAAGAAAAGGTCAACTGTAAGCCAAGAAAGTCACAAAATTGTTCCCTTGGTGGAGCCAATTATTGATGGGATGGTTGATCTCAGAGGGTGAGTCCCCACTTAGGCAAAAATCTCAATCCCACCATCTCTGTCATCCCTCTGTGTCTGTGGCCTTTTGTTGCTTTGGAGATGCAGTCTGCCAGGCCTTGTGAAGTGATTGGAGATAAATCCCAAATTCGTTATCATCGTGTTTGTCGGCTATCGAAGCTCGCCATCTGTCTTCGCCGATAAGACTGACCTCGCACTGCAGCTTTGGAAATTGTTTACAGTCAGGCGGAGAATTCCGATAGGTGGGAAATGGGTGCAGGGTGTCGTGATTAACCATGTCTCATTAAAGATTAAGTGTGTTAAATGGAGAGCCTAATTGAATTTCTACTTCCGCAGTGCACTCAACAGAGCTGTTGTTTTTGGAGCTAAATGGCAGCGGTTTCTGCTCATAGACCTCAAAACATGAATTCCAACCGAGCCCCCCAATAATCTACAGCAGGCTGCAACTTCCTGTTTTTGTTACATTGCAGTCAGCTTGATACGACTCTCAGCCCGAGCACCTTTTACGAACAAGGGTCTCATTTGGATATTACAACCCCAATTCCAATGAAGTTGGGATGTTGTGTTAAACATAAATAAAAACAGAATACAATGATTTTCAAATCATCTTCAACCTATATTTAATTGAATACACTACAAAGACAAGATATTTAATGTTCAAACTGATACACTTGATTGTTTTTAGCAAATAATCGTTAACTTAGAATTTTATGGCTGCAACATTTTCCAGAAAATTATCTGTACTTGTGTGAAAACATTACAAAAATTAAGTGTAAGGTGGACCAGGTATCCCTCCTCATTCTTTATTTGAAGACTCTTGTATTGCTTGGAATGGATTCATATTGAACTGATTAACTTCTGGTTTTAAAATTATGGCAATTTATGATGTTAGAAATGTGACTTTAAGGAGAAATATGTTTTTCACAATTTAAAACAGTTCCCAGATCTCATAATAAAAGTTACATGAGATTCTTCTGTCAAAATACACAGCGTAAAGAATCATAGCACACGCAATATCCGCATCAAACTACAAATCACTAAATTTTAGAGGGCAGTTCTCTCTTATTTCATTACCATGATGACCTGTGGCACAACTAGGGCATGGGACGGAGCAACCTCACTCGGTGTTGACAACTTAGTGACTTTATTGTTCCAATAATAAAAGTTAGTTGAAAATCTAGTGCCTTTTTGTGGTGTTACAGGAGACTTCTGGAGAGGATGATGTTCACCCTTCCACGTCCAGACTGCAAATTAATGTCATGAATCTAAAGCTGCCACTAGCTAAATTAACCATATGCACCCCCCAGGTAAAACTCATAAAGCTGTTAATAGGTTTGCAGAAAGATTACTTAAATATATCTACCATAATTTCATGACTATAGGGCGCACCGTATTAAAAGGCGCAGTCTCAGTTACGGGGTCTATTTCTGTATTTAACACATACATATGGCGCACCGCATTATTGGGCACAGGCATGGTAAAACATAGGCTAGCTAAAAAACATACGGTAGCATGTATGCACGCTAAAACAATGTTTTTAAAAAGGCAGCGGGAGCAAAACTGAGTTCGGTTGTACTTTATTGAAGTATTTAACAATGTACTCACGTTATTTTTGATCAATCCTCATCCAAAAATCCATCAAAGTCCTCATCTTCTATATCCGAAATGAACAGCTGGGCAAGTTCTCCATCAAACATGCGGGTTCCCTCTCCTCATTGTCGGAGTCAGTCTCGTTGCTGGGGGGCTGTTCAGCAATGATGCCGGCTTTCGCGAAAGCTCGGACAACAGTCAAAGCCTTAGCCCAAGCATCCACAATCCATTCACATATGGTGGCGTAACTCGCCCGGCGTTGCCTCCGAGTCTTAGTAAAGCTGTGTTCGCCATTTGTCATCCATCTTTTCCTTGTAATCCGCCGGAGGTTGCTGCGCCACGGTAGTCCTTGCCCGGATGGATAAATCGCGCTGTTTCATAAAACAAAAGCACCATGACGGACCTCCTTGAAAATGTTCAATTTTAATTTCTTCTGCAAGAGTTATTGCACTCAGTCGAATGGTGACTGTAGAGACGCTTCTCCCGGCTGTTCCTTGCTCATTAATCCATTGCTCGAGTTGGTCTTCCAACTCGGGCCACCTCGCCTTGTTTCCACGGAAACTCAGCTTTGTCTTCTTGGCTTGGCGAAGCTCGTTTTCCTGCTTCCTCCACTTGCGAACCATGGATTCGTTGATATTGAATTCTCTCGCGGTTGCTCGATACCCATGTTCCTCCGCGTAACTGACAGCTTTCAGTTTAAACTGTGCTTCGTAAGCGTGTCTCTTCGTCGGTGCCATTTTTAGGGGTCCTTAGCCAAACCGATGTTGTTTTGCACAATGCACACCCCGGCGCTATATACCTACTGGGGGCGTGGCTTTAGCATCCTCCTTCATGCACCCTTCCCCCTTTACGGCTGCATGCTGTCCTCAGCCACGTCCGCTTTTCCTCTGTATAGGCAGCGTGTCGGCAGGAAATGCTCCCAGTCAGTCAAGTGGTAAAAAAAACTTGGTGCGGCGACACGGTGGACGACTGGTTAGAGCGTCAGCCGCACAGTTCTGAGGACCCGGGTTTAACCCCCAGCCCCGCCTGTGTGGAGTTTGCATGTTCTCCCCTTGCCTGCGTGGGTTTTCTCCGGGCACTCCGGTTTCCTCCCACATCCCAAAAACATGCATTAATTGGAGACTCTAATTGCTCAGAGGCATGACTGTGAGTGCGAATGGTTGTTTGTTTCTATGTGCCCTGCGATTGGCTGGCAACCAGTTCAGGGTGTACCCCGCCTCCTGCCCGATGACAGCTAGGATAGGCTCCAGCATGCCCGCGACCCTAGTGAGGAGAAGTGGCTCAGAAAATGGATGGATGGATGGAACTCGGTGCACACATAAGGCACACATAAGGCGCACTGCATTATAAGGCGCCCGTCCTTTTTGGAGAAAATTTAAGACTTTTATGTGCGCCTTATGGTCGTGAAAATACGGGACTTGGATTAAGATGAGTAAATATGTTCCTGCTACTGATCACTTGTCTGAATTGATAGATGGTTTCTGCATTAAAAAAGCAGATAATGAAATGAGGAAAAAGCAGATAATGAAATCCCAAAAGCCTGGAAGCACACAATAAATAATTAATGACTGTCCCAGAATTTGCTGTTTGCAACAACTCTCTGCAGCCAAATTAAATATCTTGTATAGAAAGTCTCGGCACAATGTCCGTTTCTAGAAGTTTACCTTTCTTATTCAGTTTGTTCTTCTACCTTTACTGTATTCATTAGTTATGAAACTGCATTTGCGCAAGGTAAAAAAGTACATTTACTCTCAATTCACTTCTTCTAAGTTGTTGAACAATAAACGACACTTGATATTCAGAGCAGGTATGATTTCATGTAAAGTTTTATCTGCATTGTGCAAAATATCACATTGACGACAGAATCTCTTGCAGCGGGGCTTCAGTGCCTACAGTGATTGGTGTTTGATATCGTTCGACTCAATTCCCACCCCCTCACTCCGTCAACAAAGGCTCCGTTTCATCGCACCCTCCCACCGTCAAGGAATTGGGCGCTCAACTGTTCTCTGCCAGTAATGACCCATTATTTCATTTCAAGGCAGCGAAAAGCACAGAGGTCCAAACATTAGCAGACAGATGGCGGAGAATTGCTGAGCTGAACATAGCTTTAACTTTAGGGGTGCAGAGCCTCTGGACACAGTTTTGACTATGCAGCAACTTGCAATTAGCTACATTAAAATAGCAACAATCCAGTAAAATTGAAACAGGTAAAAGGAGTTGGAGACAATTTTAGGAAAAGGATTAGTGGAGTTTGCTGCATGCAAATATATTCAACCCTTTTCCACCTCTCCAAACAACAATTCAATTCGACACTGATGATGACTCATTACTTTTTCAATCAACATACAGTCATATTTGACTATATCAGTTCAGGGTCTACCCCGCCTCTCGCCCAGAGTCTGTGTTTGTTTTGTAATTTAGTAAATAAAAGTAAGGCTGTGAATTTCAAAATAAGAGCAAGTAAATGAAAAAAAAAGGATTACGTGTTCAAATAAAGTGCTTAACTTCAGAATAATTCTTTGAAAAAAACTAACAAAATACAGATACTTCATGTTTTGATCATATGGGTAGAAGCAAAATCATGCATTGAAAAAATGCATTTTACATAGGTAGAAGGTTTTCCAGAATTTTGAGGTCAACTTTGGGAGTGCATATTATACATGGGTGCGCATTATACACGAGAAATTACGGTATATTTTTCATGGTCTGGACATTTCAGCGGAGACTGCAAGGAGGGACAAAGAAGTGTGTGCCTCGTAAACTCTTTCCAGGTTGACCTTCACTTACTTTGACATATATTCTCCTCGCTCATTTTTCTAGCTAGTCTTTTACTTTTGCACAGTACTGCTGTTTCGCTCGGAGCAGCTTTGTCAAGTAATGCACTTGAGGCTATTTCAGCGCTCATTAGTTTAATTGGCAATAAATTGCTATTATTTTTGCACCCGCAAACTAAACCTCGGAGCGATTCCCACCGCCGTTTCTGGGCGAGCAAATTAAAAGACTGTCAGCACCAGTTTTCCTGGATTTCCCCCTCCACGTCCTGCCAAGCCGAATGGGAGGTGTTAATTACAGCTGAGGGGGCAAAGAAGTTCATCTTAAAATGTTCATGCACCGAAGGAGTCCATATCTTCCCCTCTGCTCCTTACAATGAAACATTTGTTGTCTTTTTTTTCCATGACTCGATGAAAGAAAATAAATAAATAATGAGCTCAAGTGGTCTTCACCTGCTTGTTTCCAGCTCACAATAATTATTCATACATGTACAGGTTGCAGTACATGTGGCTGAAAAGCAGACTGATGATGAGCAGTGCTACACAAACAAGAACTGCAGTATGATGGACAGTTACCATACGGACACTTTTACGGGGCAATATTTCGTGGTCTGTCTTGGGGACTTGAAATTCTGAGAAGCATATATACCTGTTTGTCTGTTGACCCGTTTAGGGTGTACCAAGCTTCTTGCCAAAGTCAGATAGGATAGGCTCCTGCTTACCTGTGACCCTAAACTGGATGAAGTGGTAAACAATGCCATGGCAAAGCATTTGGCCTTCAATTTGTGTATAGCAGTCATGCTGGCACAGAAAAGGGCCTTCCCCTAACTGTGCCCACAAAGTTAACCTAACCAAATCATCCATTCATTTTCGATGACATCCTCAGTAAGGGTCGCTGGTAAGTGGAGCCTATTCCAGCTGACTTTGGGAGAGAGGCTGGGAAACCCCTTCGACTGGTTGCCAAACAACCATTCACGATCACGTTCACACGAATGGACAATGTAGAGCCTTCATTCGGAAATTCCTTCATTCCCTCCTCACTAAACCCGATCAAAACTAATTTGAGACCAGATAATGAATGACATGACGGGATCGCAAGGTCTGGTTCAAGACCGACCTGTCAGAGGTTGTACATCAAAGACATCAATGATGTAGCAGGATTGGACTTCTCCATCACGAGCAGATGTCAGTGGAGAGACATAACAAAGTACAAACACAGCATTTAAGTACAGTAATCAAGTACAAATACTTTATTACTGACGTAAATAGAGAAAGGTCAAGTCACCAAGCTCTCTTGTAGATGTAGGAATTGTGATTTCCACCACTGGTGGATGTGGAAGTTGTGTTTGCACCAATATTTTGGATTGAGAACCCCGTCACCAAGCCAGATCAAAACTAATTTGAGACCACGGAATGGCCATGACAGCGCCACAAGGTCTGGTTCAAGACAGACGTGTCAGAGGTTGTGCAGTTGGCCTGAATGAATGGGTTGTTTCTACACCACAGTTGGATGCTCGTGTATGTGTGTTTCCAGGCGCCCGAGCATGTGTGAGTGTATCTCAGAGGCAATGAGACCTTGGACAGAGGAGTAATTGATTCAGAGAATCTTCGAATCAATTGGTGGACAGCTGTGGCCGAGGAGATTAGAAGTGAAGCGCGGGCTGCCTGGAGTGTAGTCAGACGGGCCCCAGAGCAAAGAGTAATCTCAGGATTATAGACCTGGGGGAGATGTACCTGTTTTCTCTCATTTTGTTGCCCCCTTGCTCCGCCACCAGTGACAGTCTATCAAACACAAACCACTTTCCTTGCAAATCGCTGCAATCCTTTGTCCATCTTTAGGGGATTGAAAACAAAAAACCCTAAAAGCTCCTGCTGACATCAGGCTAAAATATCGACTCGGGTACAGCGGAAAACTTCTGTGGAAAACGTATTTTTAATACGTTGATTTGCTGCATTTTCGTTTCAATAACCGCTAATTGGAAAAGGAGCATCATCTGAGGCGTTGTAGCTCAAAAGGAACCACTTAACATAATGAAAAATACGTTGACATGTTCAAAGGTCATTTCTGTAATTGTTTCGCTCGGACTGATTGCAGACAAAAGCTGCCGAGCTCGGTCGACTCGGGTGAACTATATCTCATTGCCTTTTTGCCTTAATATGTTGATGCCTTTATATTACTCGAGTAAATCTGTCATATTAATGGAGCTAAAAGTGCCCCAAGAAGGACGAAAGGAGGAGTTTTTCCTTCATGTTTTTTAAAGTGCTATATGGTTTAATAGAGCTAAATCATATGGGACACGGTCAAAAGTGGGGGTTTAAACAAAGTGCGGGGTTGCGATTGGTTTTATTTAGAGCAGGGAATCATTACCGTATAAATTCAAACTGTGCGTAATGCTACACTGGCATAAACATTTGTTTTAATTCAGTACAGTTCATTTGGTAAGTACAGTTCATTTGGATTTAACGTTTAAGTTCAGTAAGTTTATTCTTCTTTAATAATCTTTCATCTTTAAGAACAGTTTTTTTTCAGACAATTTACTTACGTATAATTTTCATTTAACTTGTTTTTTTAGATGTTACTTGGTGTAAAAAGTTTGAGACCGACTGATTTAGAGCTGTTCTTGCTGCGTAAAATCGAATTAACAAAATATGTATTTATAACGCCCTGATGAATTGACGATAATTCAGTTTAAAAACTGAAGAATTCTCGAGTCCACTTTCTGTTCCTGTCAAGGTCCGATTTCTGGAACATCACACTATCTCACATCTCACTCATTTACTGTAAACTCTGCTCTAAAGAGTCCAATGTGAGGATGTACAGAAACAAATCCTACATTACGTGTATTTGCCTTATCACCATCCATCCATCCATCCATCCATCCATCCATCTTCTACCGCTTATCCGAGGTCGGGTCGCAGTGGCAGTAGCTTTAGCAGGGACGCCCAGACTTCCCTCTCCCTAGCCACTTCCTCTAGGATCCCGAGGTGTTCCCAGGCCAGCCGAAGGACGTAGTCTCTCCAGCGTGTCCGGGGTCGTCCCCGGGGTCTCCTCCCTCGCCTTATCACATTTAACAGAAAGCTGTGATGTATAATCTTTTGAATAAATAATACTGTATATAAAAAAGCGAGGTGGCACGGTGGACGACTGGTTAGAGCATCTGCCTCACAGTTCTGAGGGCTGGGGTTCAATTCCCGCACCCGGCTGTGTGGAGTTTGCATGTTCTCCCCGTACCTGTGTGGGTTTTCTCTGGGCACTCCGGTTTCCTCCCACATCCCAAAAACATGCAGGGTAGGTTAATTGAAGACTCTAAATTTCCTGTAGGTGTGAATGTGAGTGTGACTGGTTGTTTGTTTATGTGTGCCCTGCGATTGGTTGGCAACCAGTTCAGAGTGTACCCCGCCTCCTGCCCGATGATAGCTGGGATAGGCTCCAGCGCTCCCGCGACCCTTGTGAGGATAAGCGGCTCAGAAAATGGATGGATGGATGGGTGGATAAAAAAAGCAATATATACCGATAATTTTCTGATGCTTGGTTTTGGCGCATTTAAGAAATTAAAGGTGAAGAATGTCAAAGTGGTGATTTCATCCTTCTTTGTTCTGCATGCGGACCTCTTCGGAAAATGTTTAGACACCCCTGGATAAATTAACTGATTTCACTCTGTTGAGCGTTCTCGGACAAGGTTTTAGTGGATTTATGTCTTCCATGTTTGTGGAGTGTTTCTTGCACATCAGCCATGGATGTGAAGTGTGCTGCCACATGACAACATTTTCGTTTTTTTTTTCTCGTTTAGATGATAATGCTGCTCTTTTGTCTATATGTAGCATCAACATACAATGATACATACAATGATAATCATAATAAATTTTTTATAACATCTACATCATGGGATCAAAAATTGAATTCAAATTAATTGAGTCAGCACTCCAATTTTCACCCGTCCAAAATGAGGCATTTCCAACTTTTGAGAAGATGTAAACAATCTGGGAACGAGTCCATTTTCATTATGAGCACTTTAACAGCTTGCCGAAAACCCGTTTACTTCCGTGAGAGAACAGCAGCTCTGGAATAAAGAGATAATGGCCTACAAAAAATAAGAGCAGGATGCGAAGCAGTACACCATTTAGTCGTGCAGGCGCAATCAAGCACTCATCAACATGTAGTAGGGATTGCAGATTGAAGAAGATTCACTTGTCTTAAAATAATACAACAGACAGATAATGAAGGGTGAACAAGCCAGGAGCCAGGAGCCAGGAGCCAGCAACACTAAAGTCACCTGTGTGAACTACTACAATACCAATTATTTCTGTTTTTTGCTGACATTTTTGTTTAGTGGTATGCCATGAGATGTTTCTAATACAATATATACCTGTATGCCTTAGCACAATAAACGTTGGGAAACATTGGCCTAAAGGATTATTTTATACTTATTCATGTCCCTCAAGGGGAAATTCACCTCCCACTCTGATGTATACTTTGTCACTAGCTGCATTCGTTCCCCTGTAGTGGGACCCGAACCAGCGTCCGGCTCCAAAGCCCAAGTCGTTACAGACTGAGCTATTACTGTAGTGCGTTTGTTGGGAAAAATTGTCAAAGTCAAACTCCAACAACTGGTGGTCTGAAGCAACGTCAAAGCCACCCTAATTTATTTTCTAGTGACACGGTTTTCATTTCATGACTGAACATGTTCTGTCCATGGAGATTAAAAATGCAACAATCGCTGAGGCAAAGATACAGTATCGCAGTCCCGCATATTACCGCTGGAGGGAAGTTGGCAGGATAGTACTTGTATCAACCCTTCGCGGTCACATTGATGAGGGGAGCGGATTTGGCGGCAGCTCATCAAAGAGGCTCGACAGGCTCTAATGGTGATTACTGGCCCATTTGCATTAAGGGAATCACAAGGCGATTCCTTATACGCGAGCGACTGTTGCACCAAAGTTGATGACCTGGGAAAGCAAGCGTCATGCAAACCAGTCAAGTGCAATGAGGGTTGAGTATACCAGAGAAGACGCAGAAGGTTTAATCGGCATGGAAGTGCTGCCATAATGCTTGCTCCTCATTAGAGTCGATTAGACAACCAATCGTGACGACTGCTATTACTGCCCATGCCAGCAGTAAGCTGATCTAAAGTATAGCTGTATAAAACACGACAGCCGCTAAGGAATATTACCTTTACGGTTATACTGTAATGCGTTAGGATGGTTACAATCAGGGGCGTAATCAACATTTCAGATGTGGGGCACGGGCGGACACATTTTTCAGGAGTAAACCAACTTTATTGTTATTATCTCGCATTGAACTGCACCTCTTTGTAGTGCCCAAAGAACTGTATAACCAAGCTGTAAAAAACATGTTCACTACTATTGTTGTTGGTTTTTTTTTTTCTTTTTTTAAATTTTTACTGTTATTTTCACAATGGCACAGTGACCGACTGGTTAGCACATCTGCTTGAGTTTTCTCTAGGTACTCTGGTTTATATGTGCCCTGCGATTGGCTGGGAACCAGTTCAGGGTGTACCCCGCCTTTCGCCTCAAGATAGCTGGGATAGGATCCAGCACGCCCGCGACCAGAGTGATAAGTGGTACGGAAAATTGATGGATGGATGTTATTTTTACTGGCTGAAACAGGCTCCGACATTTATGAGTGGGAGAAAAACATACTGGTGGAAATGAGCTTCCTGAATGGTAAAGGTATTTATTTATTTTGTTATGATTTTATTATTGTGAAAAATAATTCAACTATTGAAATTTTGAAAATAAAATCTAGGGATGCAAGGCAGAGTAAAAGTTGGAAACTGTGGCATCATTATTATTATTAACTATTAAGGTCACACAGAACATGTATACAAATTTTACGATAATGTTCTAATATTTTAGGAATCAAGTTCAAACATCAGATTGTTTTTTTTCGAGAAAAAAGCTGGTCAAATAGAATTTTTATGCACTCTTATGTTTTGACCTCTGTCTCGAAAAAACAACTTTATTCTCAGAAAATTATAACTTCCTCTGAAAAAAATATTATTTTCATACTATTACAACTTTATTCTCATATTTTAATTATTAAAATAAAATATTTTGATATTACTCAAGGGTTGGACGTCTCCACGGATTTTATCGAGGCCCCATGGAGGGTTAACCATAGACAAAATGCAACTTGTGTTTACACCTTGACATTTCTGCCATAATCCAAGTGTGACGAGGGTTGATGAAACTGATATTTTCCACTATGGCCTGGAGGTAAAGGTAAGGAACGGCGGTTCAAATGAATATTTTAGATGCGGGAAAAGACAGCCGGGGTTTGTGAGTGGAGGTGTAAATGCACCAGTGTGTATGTACAGCGATCCAAACACGGGATTAGGATGAGATGTTGGGAAAAACTCCTTTTCCCCCGAGCTCGGCTTCCAACTGCAAGCCCCACTGATTCTTACACTTACATGCAAATTGAGTTGGTAACAAATGGGGAAAAAAAATAGAGCAAAGCAGCCAGTGTGCAAATAAAGAGGCAAGTCGAAAGTTAAGCCCTAAACATTCCAAAGGCATTTTTTTGCTGCTTCATTTTGGCCCGATGTTAATCTCGAGCTAGTCTTCTTTGTTTAACATTGCCCGTGGGGTTTAAAAATAGATAAGACTGGAATAATATAATAGCACTATTTCTCCAAATCCTCCGCGATTACTTTTATATCACCTCATAACTGCAGCAGACGCAGAAACTTCGATAATCCGATACAAAGTCGGAAATTACCTGAACGAGACTCTGTTTCATAGACATGTTGTTTCTCCCTGGATACCGTGCCATCTTGTAGTGGTAGCTTTTAATCAACTTGCTTGTCCAGAACCTTTCATTTTTATTTGTATTTCTAGAAAAAATTAAATATGTTTTTATTTATTTTGAGCATTTATTTACTCAACTGCAGAAGAGGGCACACTTTTATTATTTATACATGGGCCATTCCGCCGGATCGGTGCCATTTGTGTCCTGAGGAAACAAATTGTATAGACGCATAATAAAATTAAGTGTAAAATCCATGTTTTTGGCGGCACGGTTGACAACTGGCGGCACATCTGCCTCACAATTCTGAGGACCGGGGTTCAAATTCCGGCCTCACCTGTGTGGAGTTTGCATGTTCTGCGTGGGGTTTCTCCTCCCACATCCCAAAAATGTGCACGGTAGGTTAATTGAAGACTCTAAATTGCCTGGAGGTGTGAATGTGAGTGCAAATGGTTGTTTGTTTATAATGTGCCCTGTGATTGGCTGGCAACCAGTTCAGGGTGTACCCCGCCTCTCGCCCCAAGATAGCTGGGATAGGCTCCAGCATGCTTGCGACCCTCGTGAGGATAAGCGGTGCAGAAAATGGATGGATCGATGGATTCATGATTTCATTTTAAAGGGTCCTGCACATTGGTCTGGTTGCATATTTAATGAATACATTTTAAAAGGTTAATTCAAATTACCTTGAACTGTCCCTGCTTCCTAAAATTAGGCTTCACCATGAGATTTAATAATTTACATCCTTTAAAAATTTTATACTTGTTACATATGTGTGTTATTCCTTATCGTAACTATACATTTCTGTTCTAAAAAAAAAATAAAAAAAATAAAAATAATAATTTTGTTTTAATCATTTAAAGTGATTAATCATCATTAATCACTTTAATCATGCGCCTTTGTATGGCAGCAGCCGCCCATTGGTGTATGAGTGTGTGTGTGTTTGTGTGAATGGGTGAATGTGTGAGCATCTCTAAAGCAGTTTGGCCACTGTGATGGTGTGGTTAAAGCGCTATATAAGTGCACTCCATATCAGAATCATCTTTATCATCTTTATTTGCCAAGTATGTCCCATTTACCATTTACCATAACACATTAACCCCCTCGGGGAAAAAAAAGGTCACATGGTCTACAGGAAGTTGCATTATTCAGTTCTTCTGCAGTCAATGGGAAGGCCAAAAGTAAGTTCACTCATTTATTTTTTTCCATGACGTTTTAACCGTGATATAATAATAATACATAATACAGTTGCCTGAGATGGGCCAAGAAATTCTGAGTCGATCTTTGTTTTATCAGATTTAGAGTTGAAAATAATGTGAGTCTATTTTGAGAGAGTTACAACAAGCAGATAGCCCACAAATGCATTTTTGGAATAATAAATAATAATTTAATTTTTCACATTTCAAATTTAGGTTTAGATTAAAATACAAAATGGAGGAACAGGCCACGGCTGGATTTTATTTTAATATTTAATTGGTCGGGTTTACATGACCATTAAGTTGAGTAATGAGCATTAGTAAAGATATGTTAGCTTTTTAGCCGCCACAATCAGTCAGGACCGCGACCACCATTCATCAAATGATCCATCCAATGATTTGAGCCTAAAATTATAGTTACGAAAAATAATTTCTCCCCCCGCCTTTTTGTGTTTGAAAACAATACAAATAATAAGTCACTCTTTTGTTTTTGTTTTTTTATTTTCGATTGCTGATTGGAAATCGAAATAACAAATGATGTATGGACTGGAACAAATGACAATAAACACGGAGGCTCAAAACTCATACAGGTATTCGATATGCTATTGGTGTATGTCATCAGGTGCTGCTGTTTTGGTTAGCAACAGAGCTCAAATGGGTTCTGCAGTCAACTATCAATTCTGTGTGTGAACAATTGTGACTATAAACTGAAATAATAAGCATTACTATTTTTTTTATGGTTGTGGGTAAAGGGAGGTGTTCATTGGAGGGAGGCAATCATTTGTCTTAAGTGGATGAGTAAGCTTATTGAGCTAATAATAGCTTGTCTTGTCCTTAATTCCCTATTTTTGTTGGCTTTATATTCTAGTGTCATATTCAGGATTAACTCCACTGCTGTTGCGATGTTGACTTTGTTTTTAGGGGTTATTGTGCCACGTATTACTATGGAATATATTTTCATACGATTGTTACATAGAGTTGTCATGCTCGTGACATTTCAGTCACATTTAAATGAGGCGAGGGTATATTATATGTCATGAATTTCAAAGTCCTACTTTCCTCCTATTTTTTTATCTGTCTTTTATTCCAAATGTGTCTGTGGCCCACCAAAGTCAGACATTTTTTCATCCATTCGGACTTTAATTCAATTAACACGGACATCCTCTTCACATTTTTTCCACGTCCGTATAATTTATCAAATTAGGGTCATATTACCAGCTGGCTCCCAATGTTGAATAATATTTGATAAAAATAAGTAATTCTTATGCTGATTCACTGCTGATCATTGGAGAGACAGCTGACATTAATTATTATCACTGTTGCCAACGCTGCTGGCATGAAATGTTCTCATTACCTCCAATGCCAAATCATTTAACACCAAGATGAAGGAAACTGATGGATATTTGATGGGTAAAATCCAAATAAATGAGAATATTTACAAATGAGCTAGCTCAATCACTTGCTAGCTCACCAATGCATCTGTTTGCTGTTAAGTGCTAACTCGTAAAATTTCCAAGAAATTTACCTCGATATCATCCACAACAGTCTCTGCGGGTTTTAAGTTGTGTATGAAAACATGATATGAATAATGTAGTTTAGTCTTTTGTCTTCTAATGCGTAGCCACAGTTAAGTGTATTTGCCAGGCATGCTCATGTTAACAATTTACCATGCAGAACCACACTGGGTTTGACTCAAACTCTGATTGAAATGCAATTGTTGGTGTCTGCAGTGAACGTGGCATGCTGTGTCTGCATGTAGAATTGCCCCAGGCCCGACAGACCCGCCAATGACACGGTTAAGCTACCTGCGACTGCTAGCTGAATAACGCCGGCTGTACTCAGCAAACTCTCAGTCCATTCAAGGGTTCATTGCTGCGAAGAAAAGTAAACCACGCTCATTTGATATGATGTCTTTACAAGGCTGGAAATAGAAAGGCCCAAGATTAAATTCGTTATCCGATTATTCTGCACGTTTCTAGCGGCCTCCACATTTCCCAGTATCACTGAAATATGCCAACAATGACACAAGTGTCTTGTTCCATGTGAGGGCGGCAATTCAGCATTTGGTCTGTGCTAAAAGAAAAAAGGTTCCTCTTAGGTGTGGTGACTCATAAAGTAGAGCTTAGACGCCACGCTCTCCTGGAAATGATAGTCCTTCCGCTTTTCTACAGACCTTTCCTAATGTTTGTAAACACTAAGTGCCAGGGTACTTCCTGGTGCCAGAAAAGTGATTGACTACCGTTGACCTGAACTGAAACGATGACACTTGTTGTGTTTGGGGATCCACTGCCAGATGTAGCCCAAAGGTTATTTTTATTTATTTTTTTCTCAATTTCCTTTAAAATAATCAAACTTAGAGAGAAGCTTGCAAGACTGCCTAGTGGCAGTGGACTAGTCACTTCTAAAGGGACAAACTGGGAAGAAAACCTCCATCATCACATTTGTGGAAAGCTTGATCTTTTGTAGTTTGAAGATGTGTCTCACATCCTGTTCATGAATGGTCAGCATAGAAGTCAGAGGTGCCATGGTGGTCAGTGGTATGGCTGGGTGGATGTGGGGTTTGAAAGTGTCCTTTTCAAATCTGCAGTAGAAGGTGTTGAAGTGGTCAGCTCGTCCTCGTTTGGACGAGCTTGGGGGGATGGTCGCTTGTAGTTGGTTAGCTATTTTAATCCTTGCCAGACTGACAGTCTTTGGCAGTGAACTGTTTTTCCATCTTTTCTGCATAATTTCTCTTTGCGATGTTAATTCCTTTTGTCAGTTTGTGCAGGGCTGTGTCCCCACTACGATTGGCGTCCTCTTTCGTCTGGTGAAGTTGCTTAGGTTTAGCAGTGAACCACAGCTTGCTGTTATTGAATGTGCAAAATATCTTTCTTGGTACATCTTCAGAGAAACTGATATAGTATATAATGTACTGTCTGTATATTCATCTAGGCTGCCAGTTGAAGTTTCAAAGACACTCCAGCCTGTGGACTCTTAACAGCTTTGAAGTTCTATCTTTTCTTCATTGGTCCACTTCTTCACTGTTTTCACCATAGGCTTTGCACATTTAAGTTTGTGCCTGTATGTTGGTATTAAGTGAACTAAGCAGCGATCAGACGAGCCCGGAGCTGCATAGGTGATAACACGTTATGTGTCTGTAGTGACTCTGATCCAGTTGCCAAAACCTCCCCCACAACTTGATAAGCTCCATTCTTCCAAGCGGCCCTGCTGTTCAAGACAACCACTAGCCTACTGGACCTTAACCTAATTAGCAGCTTCACATCAAATCTTGATTCCCGACTCCTTTCCTTCTTTTGAAGATAACGACCAAAAGGTTGGACCCTCTCTTCAAAGGGACCAAGCTGGGACAGATCAACAACTGAACACAAATACAGCAATTAACTACTTCATCTTATTTCTCACCATCTTGGAGTCCTTCAGGTGTTTTTTTTTTTTTTTTTTAGCAAATTCCATGCGGGCTTTCATGTGTCTTGCACTGAGGAGAGGCTTCCGTCGAGCTACTCTGCTACAAAGCCCCAACTGGTGGAGGGCTGCAGTGATGGTTGATTTTCTAGAACTTTTGCACATCTCCCAATTGCATCTCTGGAGCTCTGCCACAGTGATCTTTGGGTTCTTCTTTACCTGTCTCTTCTTTAACTCTCTCTTCTCCCCCACTTGCTCAGTTTGGCTGGACGGCCAGCCCTAGGAAGGGTTCCGGTCGTCCCACACGTCTTCCATTTATGGATTATGGAGACCACTGTGTTCTCAGGAACGTAAAGTGCAGCAGAATTTTTTTTTGTGACCTTGGCCAGATCTGTGCCTTGCCACAATTCGGTTTCTGAGCTCTTCAGGCAGTTGCTTGGATCTCATGATTCTCATTTGCTCTGACATGCACTGTGAGCTGTAAGGTCTTATTTAGACAGGTGATTAGGCTTCCTAATCAAGTCCAATCAGTATAATCAAACACAGCTGCACTCCAATGAAGGTGTAGAACCAACTTAAGGATGATCAGAAGAAATGGACAGCACCCGAGTTAAATATATGAGTGTCACAGCAAAGGGTCTGAATACTTATGGCTGTGTGATATTTCAGTTTTTCTTTTTTAATAAATCAGCGAAAATTTCAACAATTCCGTTTTTTTCCTGTCAATATGGGGTGCTGTGTGTACATTAATGAGGAAAAAATGAACTTAAATGATTTTAACAAATGGCTGCAATATAACAAAGAGTGAAAAATTTAAGGGGTCTGAAAACTTTCCGTACCCACTGTATTTCTTAAATAAATGACATTTTATCCAAACGCCAATATACGCTACACGTCATTTAGCGTAATATCGCAGTGATCTAGAAGGTTGTTTTCCCTGGTAGGACAGTCGATATGCTCCTTGTATTTAGGGAGTTCTTGGTTGAGTTTAGCTTTGTTAAAGTCCCCGAGAATAATGAGGGGTGAATCTGGGTCCTTTTTATCGAGTTCGTTTACTTGTTCAGCGAGCGTTAGCAGTGCGGCATTCGTGTCAGCCTGGAGAGGGATGTAGACACCCGTGAGGATGAAAGAGGTGAACTTTCGTGGTGACTAGAACGGCTTACAGTTCAAACACAGTGACTCCAAGTCCAGGCTGCAGTGTGTGTTGAGCACGAGACGTCGATACACCATTTTTCGTTGATATAGAAGCATATACCGCCGGCTTCTGTTTTCCTGAATAGCAAGAGAAACTTTATCCCGGGGGAAATTCAAATGCTCATCTTTTGACAATGTTCCACAGTAATACATTGTAATTATGTTTAACATTGATATTTGTAAAGTTCTACTAAATTGTGTTACTTCGGACAGTGCTCGTGTTTTGATGCTAAAGCTCAAATGTAAATGCCACCCATCCATCCATTTTCTGTACAGCTTATCCGCACTAGGGTCGTGGAGCGCTGGAGCCTATCCTGAACTGGTCGCCAGCCAATCGCAGGGCACATATAAGCAAACAACCATTCGCACTCACATTCACACCTATGGGCAATTTCGAGTCTTCAATCAACCAACCACGCGTGTTTTTGGGATGGGGGAGGAAACCGGAGTATCCGGAGGAAACCCATGCAGGCACGGGGAGAACATGCAAACTGCACACGAGCGAGGCCAGATTTGAACCCGGGTCCTCAGAACTGTGAGGCAGATGTGGTAACCAGTCGTCCACCGTGCTGTCCTAAAATGTAAATGTTTTAACAATTTGATAGAAATCTTAGCCTATCATCAAATCGTTTAAAAAAAAAAAACAACTAAAAATGTATTCCTTATCTTATCTTAGCTTAATGATTGCCTGCTGTCTCTGTGTAAGGTAATACACCTTTTATGTCACAGGTGGTGAACATCTTGAAGTAGTTTAACAATTTCTGGACAAAGTGGAAAGAGCTTAGGCTAGTGTTTGGCCTCCAGAAATCAGATCTGGGAAGCAGAAGCTTTATCCTCAAAGTGGACTGCTCTTGTCTTCGACTCGCCTGGCTGCAATCCATGCTTGTAGGAAAGAAGGACTGCCTTCACTTCTTTCATCTATGGAAGAGTACCAATATGCTGTGGCCTTTGGGAAACACAAAAGGTCCCACAAGTGAAGACAGATCCTGATTGATGGTATTCTCAGTAAGTATATTGCTTCTGAGATAGTTAACAATAGTGGAAATTGTGAAAATTAATCAGTTAAAATGTGGGGGGACCCTAACATAGGCAAAGTTTATGAAGCTAAATTAGGGTCATAAGTTTTTTTGTTTTTTTTTAATAAATAAAAGAGTTGAAACTCACAGTTCAAGTTTTGATATTGAAATTTGAAAAATGAAACAATGTAACTAAAAAAATATATTTTATTTTTAACAAGTTATCTACTTTCATCAAAATCTTAGTTCTTAGTTAGTATCTTCAGTTTCAAATCCTAGGGAGAGGGGTGTGGAATAATGATGGACAGCATGAAAGAGGCATCTCCTCTGCTTGCTCAAAGCTGCTGCTGCCTCAGGAGACGCTGCTGCTGTCTTCTGAGGAAGCAGCTAACACACTGTTTCACAGATCTTCTATCCACACCTCCGCCTTAATACCATTCCCCCAATGCAAAATCCGGGTCAAAAGTCAAAAGATTAGAAACTGTATAAATGATTATGGATGAGAATAAATAACATTCATAATAAAATAATGTAATTTTTAAATTTAAAAAAATAATATCAAAAAAGAAGAAATCACACTTTTCCATCTATCTTTGCCACGACACTGCCACAGATATTGTGTAACATGAGACATTTAGTTTACTGACCGATTTCATTTATTTCACTCTTTCCATACTTCTTTTTTCAACATTCTCTAGAGACTTAATACATTCACAAACGCGTCATGTGACACAATTCATGGGATCAGAAGAAAAAGTAGTCTATCGCTGTAGTGTACTTTGTTGTACCTATAGAGGTGTCACGATTGTCATACAGCGGCTGAAATAAGGATTTAACACGTCACCATTTTTCTCACTAAATTTATTTCCAAAGGTCCTATTGACATGAAAATTTCACCAGATGTTGGCAACAACCCAAGTAATCCATACATTACATAAGAAAGAAAGAAATTATAAAAGTCTATATTATGAGAGTGTGTGAGAGGGGATACCCAAGCAATTTGCATATTCATGAGTTATTTGTTGCAGTAAGTGAGTGGCCCCACACCCAGCGAAAAAGTCCCAGGGGTGTGTGCCTGCGGACACATACAAGTGAATTGACACCGTTTCGCATGCACAAAAACTGAGTGTCCTGTAATTGCTGTGCCAGCACTGATCTGCTATTCGTCAACTTCATTAATGTGATAATAAGGATAAGTGCTTAGTACATTGAATTATTGTGTTAATAACTCCCCACCAACCCCGTAATGACCACACCATTAATTGTATTGTGACTGACATGAATAGGAACTGTTTTTTGTTTTGGTTCTTCACAATAAAACATCGCAGCTGGCCAAAACCCACCTAACAGCCGCCAACTCAAACAGCAGTGTTACTTGGAAATATATTATAAAGTATATATATATTATAAAGTGTATATATATATATATATATATATATATATATATATATATATATATACACACACACACACACACACATCCATCCATCCATCCATCCATCCATCAATTTTCTGAGCTGCTTCTCCTCACTAGGGTCGCGGGAGTGCTGGAGCCTATCCCAGCTATCATCGGGCAGGAGGCGGGGTACACCCTGAACTGGTTGCCAGCCAATTCGCAGGGCACATACAAACAAACAACCATTCGCATTCACAGTCACACCTACGGGCAATTTAGAGTTGTCAATTAACCTACCATGCATGTTTTTGGGATGTGGGAGGAAACCGGAGTGCCCGGAGAAAACCCATGCAGGCACGGGGAGGACATGCAAACTCCACACAGGCGGGGCCGGGGATTAAACCCGGGTCCTTGGGGATTAAACCCGGGTCCTCAGAACTGTGACGCTCTAACCAGTCGGCCACCGTGCCGCCTATATATATATATATATATATATATATATATATATATATATATATATATATATATATATATTTAATCTATATATGTGTCGTATACTTATTATTGTGTTACAATATCGCTATTCCTCATTAAGTTATTATCAATGCATTTTACCTGTAGGTAGTATTTGATGTTTTGGTCAGCCAGTATGAAGCTGCGTAGCATATGACGCATCGCTAGACTTACTACAAAGCGGAACCTGAACATGAATGAATGCGTTATTTTTTCTGATCCAACTTGCCCAATAAATATGCCTTTTGGGCAAAGCACACATCTCATCTGCGAATCTGACTGATATCTGCGGGGTCTTTTCCAGAATAAGTCAGACGCCTATGGAGATCAGGCATTTTTGATCCCTGTAATTACAAGGGACAGAAAGTTGGTCAAAGAAATATGGCACAAAAAAAATAGAACTACAAACTTAGTCAGGATAAAATGTTCATCTATCATTGTCTCCAGTTATCTTTTGCGAGACTAGCTCTTTTCAATATCAGGTCACTGGGTAAGAAATCTATGTAATGATATCATTCCATCAAGATGTTATGAAGTGGATGATAAGTGTTGTTTAAAAAAATGGGACTGTACATCCAGTCAGGTGGGAGGAAATGATCACATGACTGAAGTCTTACATTCTTTTAATTGCCTCAGAATCTTAAATCAGTCTCCTGGTAATAATTTAATGGAGAATCTCACATGCATCTTATTTGTTCCAACGTGTGTGTCTGTGTGTGCGTATTGTTCAATAGGAGCTCCAGTACTGCTAATTTTCTTCTCAAAATGAGAAATAAAGGAGACATGAAAAGCACTTATTTTAGATTAGCAAAGATATCTCCATTAGGTCTCAAGTATGACTCCCTCTACTTGGTCTCACTTATTTTTCCTCGTGAATTTTAGGAGAAACATATGAGAAACATTGTTGATGAAAGAGAAAGTAAAATGAGGTTAAGGCGAGAATCTCAAATTTGTCTCCTGAGCCATTGAAGAGCAACCTCGGAGCAGTAACATTTTCCTTTGGGACTCTAGTGCAGAGATTTGGCGTCAGAACCACATCAGCACTTTTGACTGCTAAAACAGCACATTTGACTTGAATGAACCTTGTTTATTAAATTAAATCAGTAAATGTTTCCTACCACATGGCAAGGTGCATACATTCTATATTTCACTTGTATCTACTCGAGGAACACATTTTTATCGAAGGAACACATTTTGACAAAGTTAGCCAATAAATAACACCCACAAAATCACACAATCGTCACAAAACACATAACTGAACATTTGTAAAAATATAAATACAAAAAAAGTCTCAAACAGAATAGTACTTTATTGTCACTGTCACGGCAACAATGAAAATCAGTTATAGGTATCTCACAATTTGCAGCGTTGTTTTAAACAAATATAAGCACACCTACACTTATTTACAGAACATACAGTTATTCACGTTTCCATATTGTAAATTTCCACATCAGTATATGATGGTCGTGTGATTATTTACATAAAGGTATTGAAGATTATTCTATTTGAAAAAGTTAAAATATGTAGAACAAATGAGAAATGTATCAAGCATTCATGTGAAATAGATATAACAATAGAATGTTAAGAACATAAACAACACATTTAAAATGCAATACAGATGGATGATGGATGGATGGATGGTATGAATAACGTTCCCCCCCGAAACAAAGCTGAATCATTAATGCCAGTTTGTGTTGACATTTTTTGGATTGTCAATTCTACAGTCAAAATAAGGACAACGTACTCCAAAGCTCATTGTCAGAACATTGCATTGGCACAAATGAAAGTGTAAACACACTGAAAAGCTCCTTACTTATTGCGGATGACTTGAAAGCAGAGCACATTGTGTGAAGTCACTCCGTCAGGTAATCCGCTGTTAATTACTGCCTGGGTATCTATGTTTTGATTACCGTCTTCTCTTGACAATTTCAGGGTTCACAGACGTGTCAGCGCCGCACGTCAAAAGGTTCTCGATAATAAGGTCGGTAATTACATGCTCCTCTCAGCGTTGTAAACTCAGATGCAATATAAGCATGCGCGTTAATTAAATGATACGGCGTTTCTGGATTTACAAGGGGGCAGAGTTGAGCCGCCACTTTGTTCCTACATCAACCTCTCCCACGCGAGTAGAGCGCAAATAGCATTTATCTCGCGGCTACCATGTCGTGAACTTTGGCGCCGTCGGCTTAGGTTAGCCTTACGGGGAATGAGAACCCTGTAAGTCCAAGTCAAACACATGGTTGCGCTTAAACATTTGCTCTCCCGTGCGTGGGGCAAATGAATCAAACAGTTACTCTGTGGGCCACTGTAGCACATCTCAAGGGCTAAGGTTCAGACCATGTAGTGCAGGGGTGTCAAATGAATTTTTATCACGGGCCACACCGTAGTTATGACTTCCCTCAGAGGGCTGTTATGACTGTGAACCCGTGTAAATGAATTTTCATTTTTGATCATTACAAAACACAACAAATTGATGGATACCTCGTTTTGAAATCAGAAGCTTTTAAAATGTTCTTCCAATTCATATTAGAAACATTTTAAAAGGGGGAGTAGCAACAACAAAAAAAACGGTATTACAAGTGAAGACAATTAGCAATTTTGATATTTTCTCAAAAAACAGTCGGCGCACATGATTTGCTGTCGCAGGCCACATAGAATTATGTGGCGGGCCATATCTGGCCACCGGGACATCAGTTTGACACAGGTGATGTAGTGCAAAAAAAAAAAAAACAACAACCTCCTCACAGAAGCAAGGATTGCAGAGTCACTGCTTTTCTTTTGTGGGAGTAAGCGGGTGTCACATACTACCAGTCCATAAACCAGTCAAGTAAAGGCCAAATTTTCACTTTCCTGCGTGGGTTTTCATTGGGCAGTCTCGTCAGTTAGTATAATGCTGCACATAATTTGTATTAATAATCAAGCAGACAATTTCAATTTCTTCACTAAGTTCTTATATTTATATTCAAGTATAATACCTTTATGACCAAGCAAGAGCAGTGTGTCTCTGTGTTTCTAATACAAGACAGTCAAGGTAGCTGATCAGAACAGGATTCTAGGCAGTACTCCAGTACGTCATTTTTTATTTTTTTTTAAGTCATAACTATGATGCGGCCCGTGACAAAAATGAGTTTGACACCCCTGATCTACATGTTTGCGGGGCGTCAGATTTCAGAGTACAGGTGGGCAGAGGACAGAGAGGTAGAGGGGGCAGAGCGGGCAGAGAGTTCAGATTCCTGACAGTCTGATGAATAAAACTGTCTTTGTGTCAGCTAGTCCTGGCCCGCAGACTCCGCAATCTCCTGCCTGATGGCAGCAGACTGAAGAAGCTGTGTGACGGATGGATGCCATCCCTCGCTATGCGCAGGGCTTTGCGGGCGAGGCGGGTGCTTGTGAAATCCATCCATCCATTTTCCATAACATTTATCCTCACTTGGGTCGCGGGCGTGCTGCCGCCTATCTCAGCTAACTCTGGGCGAGAGGCAGAGTACACCCTGAATTGGTCACCTGCCAAATGCAGGGCACACATAGACAAACAATTATTCTCACATTCACACCTACTGGCAATTTAGAGTTTTCAATTAACCTAACATGCATGTTTTTGGAATGTGGGAGAAAACCAGAGTACCTGGAGAAAACCCACGCAGGAACAGGGAGAACAAGCAAAGTACACACAGGTGAGGCCTGGATTTGAACCCGAGTCCTCAGAACTGCGAGGCAGACGTGCAAACCAGTCGGTCACTGTGCCGCCAGCTTGTAAAAGAATTTTAAAAAAAACATTCAGCCTGCCTCACAAGGCTTTTTTCAATTTGCGACGGTTTCATTGAGGTGCTGATTGAAATTACAGTAACTCTGTCCCGGCCTCTAACCCCCATAATTACGGCATAGTGTATTGTCATTATCCACTCGGTGGCTGGTAAATATAAATCCCTTCACCTTTCACATTGCGGCCCGCGTGGATTATTGCTGTATGCACTCCTCAGAAGCTTTCCCGTGGGGACGACAAAGCAGAGCCAGCTCACAGGAAACCAGCACAGTCATGTTTGACAGTTTAATATGGAGCTTCACCGGTGTACTCAAGCTCTTCTAGCCTTGTACACATCAGCTATCAATGACAGGACAGAGTGCCTAATTGGACCTTTGCAACCTCACACCGGTGAAACACTTTCACGTGTGGTCTAGGAGATGGAGCTCTAATCTTGAAGGAAAAGAGAAGCAAAGACAACATTCTGGAAATTAAACCTATAGCATTTTGTCAACAAAAAACAACCTGGTCACTCCGAGAGCGAACCTCAACATCTTCATTTCCGCCACCTCCAGCTCTGCGTCCTGTTGTCCTGATGTTTTGCCGAATGCAGAAGTCGGTTTTGCATGTACCGGATTAGCCACTGCATCAGGAGAGAAGCAGAAACGCTATCAGTTTCACTTTTGACAATACACGAGGAGCATTCAAGGACCACTACCATCTCAAACGTAAGGTGAAAAAAACACCGATAATAATTAAACCTAACAATGAAACAAAGATTCCACCAGATGGTGCCAAACTTTTGCGAATGTCAATCTGCGAATATGCGGGGGTTTACGGCACAGTTAAAGCTGCAATAATAAAAGAACGTATTGTGTGTGTTTATTGTATTTAGTATAACTGTGACTCGCCTCAGAGTCACAGACTGTACAGTGTTACATGACATTTGTCTTCAGATTTAATGGTGAATGCATAATACATGGCAGGGGTGGGCAATATGGGCAAAAAAAAAAAAAATATTAAAATTTTAATTTTACAAAAACAATAATTTGACGATATACTTAAAAAAAAAAAAGTGTCAATCTCTACTTACTTTCCACGGCATTTATAGATAGACACAGCATTCCAGAACAACAGCACTTGTTTATTTTGTAAAGTGCTTTATACATCAAATGCAAAACATTGCACAAGAATATTGTACGGCAATATTTAACTTCAATTAATAACGTCAAGTTATGTCCAGGCTGTATACAGGAGAATATGCCAAATCAGGTTTGCGCAATTGTATTTTAATTAAGCATTTGTAACAAAACCAAACAAAAACAATTAAGATATGAAAATGTAAATTATGCCCCCCCCCCCCAGTCCGGTGGGTACCAGGGAGAGGTGTGTTCCGAACCCTGCAGCTCTGCATGTTGGAACAAAGAGCCAGAAAACTTAGCTTGTGCTCAGCTCAACCACATGATTTATTATCTCCTTAACAAAAAGACATATTAGACAATTGACTTCCTGAGGTACTAACCAAAATACTTTTGATTGCATCAGGTGAACTGCAGTACTTTCAAGTATAGCAGATATTGCAATGTCTTCCGAAAACATACATTTATCCAGAGTATGTTAGTGCATGGCGGACAACTGGTTAGTATATCTGCCTCACACGTCTGAGGACAGGGGCTCAAATACTGGCCCCGCCTGTGTGGACTTTGCATGTTCTCCCCGTGCCTGCGTGGGCTTTCTCCGGGTACTCCGATTTCCTCCCACATCCCCAAAACATGCAAGTTAGGTTGATTGAAGACTCTAAATTGCCTGTAGGTGTGAATGTGAGTGTTTGTTTATATGTGCCCTGCGATTGGCTGGCGACCAGTTCAGGTTGTACCCCGCCTCTCGCCGAAGATAGCTGGGATAGGCTCCAGCACACCCACGAACCCCGTGAGGATAAACTGTACAGAAAATATATGTATGTATGTATGTTAGTGCATTCAAAACAACAGCACCATGAAATAAACAAAATGAATGTCCCTATACACTGAACAATACAAAATCAATTTCAGTTTAACTCTTACCAAATTACATAAAACTACAATATTTCTGACGATGAGCAACTTTTCAACCTTTAGCTTTCAGCATTACTCTGGTTACATCATAACAAATTAATGTGCTTCTGTCTCCCTTAAATCACATATTCATGCAACCACTCACATATCTGTTAACTCAGTAACAAACAAAACAGAGCCCCTTTACATGTCTCATGGCACTTCACTTGTACTGCATATTGTTAACGAGCTCATTAGCAAAAGGTCCGCTAGCCGAGCATGGCAGTATAGAGCGAACATTTCTATTTCCACATTTTACTGCACAAAAAGTCAACTCTCAACATTATATGCTCGCACTTAGGATTCACAATGCAGTTATCCCTGGTACTGGGTGGGGTACATGCTTATAGTTTTGAGGAATATTAACCCACCTGTATGTTGGAACAAAGAGGCAGAAAACTTAGCTTGCGTTCAGCTTAACTGCACGATTTATTCTGCAGAATATGCCTCTAAAGCACGGGTGTCAAACTGGTGGCCCGGGGGCCAGATCCGACCCGCCACATCATGTTATGTGGGCCCCATAAGTAAATCATGTGCGTCAACTTCATGTTTCTTGCGAAAATATCACAATTGCAAATTGTCTTCACTTGTAATTACATTGAAATGTTACAAGCATTTTTTTGGTTACCAATCCCCCTTTTTAAAAGACAATTAATAATAGTTTAAATGTTTTTGACATGTTTTTAGAGGCTTTTGATTTGAAAACAAGTTATCCATCAATTTGTTGTATATATGTAATTATATGAGATGGTAATTTTTTATGGGTTCACAGTCGTAACGGCCCTCAGAGGGAAGTCATAACTACAATGTGACCCGTGACAAAAATGAGTTTGACACCCCTGCAAGGGTTTCAAGTTCCTCCCCAGCACTATGTGCCACCTAGTGACCTATCCTGAGTATTGCGCGAACAAAAAGAGCACAATGAAATGTGCATTTAATTACTATTTGCAACATTAAAGAAAGGTTTCCAGCCAAAGCCATTGTTAAGGCCAATCAAAAGGGCTGGATGGACAAGGAGAAAATGAGAAAGTGGCTGAGTGAGGTGTACATAAAGAGAGTTTTTTTTCCCACACGTCACCGTCCCTGTTGATCTGTGACTCCATGCGTGCCCATCTAACAGCCGCTGTGATAAACCAAGTGCAACTAAGACTGGGAGGCAACCCCCCAAAAATGATTTAACCTTATAGCATAATAGCAAAAGTCATTTCTAACTTACTGTAACAATCACAGATATCTATTGGTAGATATGACACGCCCATTTTGAGCTCTGTGCCGACTTTGACGCTAAGCTAGGGAGGTTGAAGTCATCAGCGCAATCACCCCCATCCTAAGAAAGCCCCATATACCGGCTCATATACCTCCCCATATTCTGCCCCATATACAGCTGGGCCAATGGTGAGTACGTATTCTGTTACCATGACGAACAGGACATTGGACACACAAATACCCCCCACCTCATTGTCAACTTTATCGAGCAATCAAGTATGTGCTTCTTATCAGAAGCTAACGGTATTAGCAATGTGTTATTAGGAATGTCACACGCGTTCCTGGCAGGAAACGCCCTGCTCCAATGTTATTGGCGCCAGGATGCGCTGCACTATGATTGGCTGCTGTATCTTGGTAGAACACACCCTACTGCTTCCAGATGGGAAAATAAGTTTGTGACTTCAGTGTTTCTAGAGGGGAGAGAAAAACGAGGACAAAAGACAAAGCACTAATTGTAAAGAGGATGAGAAAAGTAAGTCATTACATTATCTACAACAATGAAACATTAAATATGAGTGTTGCATGGGGCTGTAATGCTACACCCTGTGAGGGAAGGACAGGACAAGCTAGAACAGGACAAGGACAGGAGGAAAAGCATCCAGGACAAGGGTTGTGAACCCGGCTGTACAAGTAAAGTGTGGTGGGATTGACTATGTATATTATAAAAGTCTATAGGACGAGAGTATGAGTGAGAGGATACCCAAGCAATTCACATATTCATGAGTTATTTGTCGCAACAAGTGAGTGGCCCCACACCTACTAAAAGAGTCCCAGGGGTGTGTGCCTGCGGACACATGCAAGTGAATTGACATCATTTTACATGCATAAAGACTGACAGAAGTGTCCTGTAATTGCTGTGCCCGCACCGCGGAGGCTGAGGAACCCACCCAATCAATCGGAGGGCGGGATCAGGCCCAGGGGTCCACCTGAGAGCAGTCCGGTGGATGGAACACGTCCCCCACCGAGGCGCCCCGACAAGTGGCCACACAGTGGGGGCCGCAGGGACCCAATGCCACCCTCCTAGCCAACCCCCCACCCTCACCCCACTGCCCCACATGCCCTGCCAACCCCTCCCCCCTGCCCCCTCCACCCCCAGGAGAGCCAGACGCCCACCCCCAACCTGCAGGGCCCGCGATGCAGCCAGTCCCCGCCCAGTATGAGGGCAGGAGAGTGTCCCTTGTTTGTTGGAAAGGAGGGCGGATAGGGGCACCCGACAAGGGAACGATAAGGGGTGGGGTGGGGGGGTGGGGGTGTTGATATTACTCACAGTCACAGTGTGAGAAATAGGCATTTGTATAACAATTAATTGGGTTGTATTCAGTAATTTCCCACTTTATGTGTGGGCAGGCATTCCAGAGACCTAACTATTTGCAAGCTAATAAAAAGCCAACTTAAAATTAAACAGATTCCCTTTAAGGTTTCACGCAATATTATAAAGAAATAATGGAAAATGTAGCAGTCGGAGGAGTTCATCATAATCTTCTATATTGAGTATTCGAAACAATGTTACCTTCAGGGTACGAGATACAAAATCATTGTTGTGCTTCTGTAAATGATGCGTCTAATTAAAATGTACATTCTCGTCGGGTCACTCCTCCACATTGACTACACAAATAAGTAAAGCAGGCATTCTCAGTCTCATTGTTTCCCATAGGACCTTTACAGGATGCCACCAGCAGCATTATAGGTTAATTAATTCCCTGGAGACCGGTGCATACTGAGTATCTTCTGTCATATTTATGTAGCACCGGAGCAGAATGAATCAATTCCAAAGTTATAAAGCATCTGTGGAGGCCCAAAAAATACGAAAGGAAATTACTCTCCATCTGTCGCACGGAATTATCCCTGCAATAATAACAAACCAGCATTGTTATAGTCCCGGTCAATAGCCCGACACCCTATACACAACAATTCATTTTCAATGTTGTTTTACTAAAAAGATAAAGCGCTGAATAATTTCTCATCGCAGCCACATTAACGCATGCACTGTTTAGCCAGCTGGTATCGTTTGAATATCCACTCTGATTCGGAAGAGCTACAATCAATGCAAAACACTGACCCCGTTGATGAAAGTGCTCTGAGGTGAGTGAGCTAACAGTGAGATAAAATCACACGCCGTGATCCCCCGGATTGACTCTCGCGAGTCGATATATGCAAATGTCACTTGTAGCTTCCATGCAGGAACAAGATCTCTGATTAGGACAGTAGGAGTGATTAAAAGAGAGGCTGACCCTTGTCTTTCAGGGAGTACAAACATACAATATTTTACTACTCTCACTATAGTATATTTGTAGTTCATTTGGCATATAGGGAAAATGAAAGAAGAGTTAATACTTATGACAAATGCGACAGAGATGTGGACAAAGGCGACATAGTCAAGACAATGCATTTATCCTCCGATGGGAACTTGTAACATGAAACAAAAACAAAAACAAAAAAATTCAAGCCACACTAAAAAATCTAGTAAATTGGGGCACTTGTAAGTCGAGGTACCACTGTATAGACAGTTTGGGTATTACAGACTAGGGGTTAATGACTAAGATTTTTTTTGTAGACGACTATAATGTAACAAAAGTCGAGTCAATTAATCGATGATTTCATTGATTTTTTTTTTTTTTTTCAGTACAGTACAGCGGTCCCCAACCTTTTTTTGCGCCACAGAGAGGTTTCACGTAAAGACATACAGTATTTCAACAGAACAGCATAGAAACAAATGATTAACAGTACAACTGACCGTTACGCTGAGTAGTTTTTAATATTAACCCTGTGCATGCTTTTCTAATCAACAAGTCGGACGGTCTCATCTTGTGTTCCATAGGATAGTGTGTTGTAAGACGTGACATCATAGCCTGGCTCAAGAGAATGAAGCCTTACTCTGCTTTACTCTTTCTTTTTCACCTGTGCTTTTATTGTATTTGAGGATGGACTTACATATTTTGTTTTTTGATAAGGCAAAAATATTTCCAGTGTCAGTGACACTTTCAGTGACACGACACGAGTGTTGCAATGTTTGTGCGTGTTGTATCGTACAACTTCTATTATGAATAAAGTTCTCGTTAGCACACACTTGTTGTCTGTGCATTATTGGACAAAAAATTTTGGCGTCAAAGATGGGGCTTCCTAATAGCCAAAGCTAGTAGGGCTAAACATAGATATGAAGAGTAGATACGACAACGCGCTGTAGGCAATGCGTGGGCTTTGAAATGAATTGAAGTAACTTGCTCAATTCTCTACTGATTTTCACAAGGTTTACTTTTTTGTCAACGTCAAAGCATGTAGTATTAATGCAGAACATTAAAAGAAAATTACCTGTGAAAGATTATTCCCAGTTTCCTTGTTGTTATTGTACAGCGTTGTGTGCAACCGTATGCAACACAATGTACTGGCAACCTTGTTGCTTTGGTTTTCTTGCCATCCACACACATGGAATGCGTTGACAACTTTGACCTCCCTAGCTTAGCGTTGGCGGAGGCATGCAGCTCAAAGGTGCATGTCGTATCTACCTATTCATGTCTGTGGGGCTAACCACTAATCATTTTCACAACCATCTTATTTTCGGACTCGCTGACCTGCACAGATGTAGGAAGACTGTTTCATCTTTTTATCCTGACATTTCGCTGCTCCAGAGTGTTATAGTCCGGCGATGCCAGCAGACAAATGTCAAAAGTCATCTGTAAAATAGGAAGACAAGAGGCCAAAAACACGAAAAGCGATTATTCGACTTCAATTGTTAAACGTCGATACGCACCAGTAAAGTTGACTAGTCAACCTGTAGTACAGACGAGTCGATTTGTCGACTTTAATGCTCCACAATGACTTTTAGAGCTTGTCGTTGACTAGTTGCTCATCACATCTTTTTTCTTTAAGGAGGAGGCAGAGTCACATGCAGAACCAAATGAGTGAGGTAAATGGAAGTAGCCTGTCACCTTAATTGGTTTAAATTGTCTTCTATTTATAAATGTTCAGCTTTGATAAGTGAGGGAGAACCAGTAAAGGGGGAAAAAAAGCCAGACTGGAGCAAGATTTTGAAATACTTTTCTGACCTCACTATCAAAGTGGAATTCTTCTGCTGCACATAAAGAGGTCCTTGATTAGTTGCAATTACTGCAAAATACCCACCATGCTAAACCCGCTGTGGTGGTGAGCTCAGAATCAGGACGTGTTTCCCTGTTAGGCCAAGTTGTGAAAACCAGCGGCAAGCACACCAAGTTGAGAGGATTTAGTTCTCTGGCTTGAAATACCATCACGTCTAGTGTTCTAACGTGTATGTTCTGCGCAAATTCGGTGTATGGGCAGTCGATTGTCAGTGTATATAGATGATTGCAAAGCATTCCCTCCTCCTATCATAATTTTTTTTAATTGAAAAAAATTAAATGACATTATTGGCGACTCGTCGATATTCCCTCAATTTTCAACAGATTAGGTCCAATTTAAAAAATGTCTGAAGGCATGCAACCCCTAATAGGCAATTACAGCGTTCCCTAGCCACTTCACGCTTCACGTTTTGCGGCTTCAGTGCTTTGCGGGTTTTTCCAAAATATTCAGGGAAAAAAAATAAAAATAAATACAAAATACAGCCATATCGGCAGCCATATTGCGGAAAGACGCGTTGTTTCATGTTGATGCGCGCGAGAGAAGGTTTCCCTGCATGCCAAACAAAGAGATGAGTTGACTCAGGCTTTGTACATGCCTGTACTGTACGGGCACTCATACAAGGCGCGTGATTGGTTCCCAGCGCGACATCAACCAATGAGAGCACGGGTGGATTTATCCCGTGAGCTGATTGGCTGCGCATCATCGCAGCCTCACCCAGCATCTTCCCTTGTTGTGTCTCGCCAGTCTCGTCGTCCACGCTGCTGTGTTCACAATAACTTTTTTTGTTTAAGCGATAATTTTTTGGATTAGTTAAGCAAACCCTTACAATCCAGCCGAAGCGCTGTGGCCCTGCGAAAGCTTCCTCCTGAAACTTTTAGATTCGATCAAAGAGGGCAGAAGTTATGCATCTGTGGCACGCCATTATGGCTTTGGTTTTCTAATTCAAGATTTAAGTAAATACGTGTACTGTTGTAATCTTTGTCTCAAATATGTAAAGTATAAATACTGTTTACATATTTTAAACATTCTGATACCCACATATACATCCACGAAAATTCCTAGGGGGACGGGGGGGGCAAATCTTACTTCGCGTTTTTTTATCTTTCGCGGGGAGTTCTGGTCCTCATTAACCGGGAAAAACGAGGGAACACTGTATCAACATTTTTAGAGGCACTCTGCATTGTTGCTGAATTTTTGCTATTCGCATTGGGGATTGGTCCCTAACGCTTGTGAAAGTGAGGTTTTCACCGTATTTACGTATTTTTTCTTTAATATAGTTCACCTCTTCTGAAGATTTTATTTTTTTGTTGCAGCAAAACTGTGAGGCAAACAAGCCTCTGGATTAGATTTTTTGTTTTTTGACTGAAGGGAGATGCTCAGGGGGATTTTTGCCCCAACACACCTGCCAGAGACTTGCTGCAGGTTGGTTTCCGCTCTGCTTCACACTCATCTGCTTCTATGATGATGGACAGCTCACACATATATTTATCTCCACGGGGTGCGCCAACGCGGGGCACAGGGCATACGAGACATAAATGAGCTGAGGTGCCCGAGGAATGCGTTAAACCAGGCTTGTTCATTCATGTTTGTCGGCGCGCGAGCTCCGTTCGACTCTTGTCTTCGGAAGCTGCCTGGAACAAAGCCACGGCTTCGACAAACTCCACACTCAAGTTAATCTCGGATTGATAAACATGTTTTGAGCATTTAGAGATGCAGGCCCACATTGGTCAGGGCTTTAGTGGAGGCATTCATTCAAGACCGCATGGCTACAATGTAATTAAAGGGTTTTTTCGAGGTAAGGACTGCTGAGGAGTGCAATTACTCCACAGTGGCAATATGATAACGCGAATGTCTGCTCAACGCTGCTTAGGGCACCAATTCCTACAAATTTGCAATTAGCGATGCGCTATCAGGGTGGAAAGCACAATATTGCTGTCATATCGGAAGGACTTTAGTCAACACTTGCCATTTTTTGTCAGGGGTCTACCATTTATGCTTCACATTCAGTCTTCTTCAAATAGTAATGGATAATACATCACTGTCAAATTGAAAGAAACCGATGGTTTTAATAATAATTGTTTGGATTTGAATGGTATCCAGCATCAAATGATGTCAAGGCTCAGATCTGTATAGGATTTTTAGTCAGCGCTTTAGACATTTTTAACCAATGCGATACCAGTTGAGCTTCATGTTCAATTTTCTTCAAACAATAATGATGTCAGTGTCAAGGCTGTTGATTTTCAACATCTACCACAAGAAGCCAATGTAAATCATGTGAAAGGTCAGCTTGTTAAAGGATTTTAGTCAGCACTTTAACCATTTTTCATCAGCACTCTACGAGGTAAAATTTGGATTTGATATTTAAAGTCTCAGGGATGATGCCGTTATGTCAAAGTGGGAATGTTGTTTATTTTCAATGGTATCGGACACAAGCTCTATGTTAGCTTACAGTATGTCAAAGATCGTTGTAGGAATTTAGTCATCACTCTAGCCATTTTTCAACAGAACTCTGCCAATTGTAATTCTGACTCTATTTTGTGACAACATAGGTATTTATTTTTTTTTTTTTAAAGTAACACTTTTAGAGTAATTTAGTTAATACGCGAGCCATTTTTCATCAGCATTCTGCCAGTTATGATTTAGATTCAATCGTCAACACTAAGGGATGATACTTAAATATTGAAGCATACTGCTGATTTGGAAGGGTTTCTGACACAAGCCTATTTAGCCTATGTCAAGGGTCATTCTAGTATTTTAGTCAGCACCTGAGTAATTGTTTTATATTTTTTAATTTTTTGAACTCTGCCAGTTGTACTTCAGATTCATTCTTCATGAAACATTCAGGGACACATGTCTGAGGATGAACTGTGGATATTGAAGTGAATGAATCTAAATGTGAAAATGCTGAGCACTTTTTGGGGGGCACAAATCCTTCCAGATTTGCCTGACTGCGTCGGGCCAGAACGTACAAGCGCTTTCAACTGCAAGTCAGTGCGACCTGTCTGAAATGCAAGAGTGCCAAACATGAATTATGAAGTTGACACCAAAAGCAGCAAACCTCAAGGTCCCTTCCAACACCCAAAATAAACAACCCAGACTTCATTTTCAGTCCTGTCTGCTAACAGTTTGACAAGAGCATGGAGTGAAATCAATGAGGTAGCAATAAGAGGCTGATCATACACAATAAAGTGTGACAGACGGGGTAAAAACACCCCACTAACACCTGCGCTTTCATGCTACTCACATAATGTTTCTGGGGATATTTTAATGGGCCATTGATTTGAGCAGAAGCCCATGAAAACATGATGGAAATGCACTACACACACTATTTATAACCAGGCTTGTCTGGATATAATTAATTTCGCATTGTTTGTGTTCGACAAGGTCGGCGAGGTTAATTGAGTCTTACCACAAGAAACTGGCTGGGAGCCACGCATGGGAACTTTACTGTATATTAATTTTAATTAATATAAAAGGAGCAAGCAGCTAGCCTCGCCAAGCTTAATGACAGGCAAATGCTGTGTAAACAACAACAAAAGGCGTTCCAGTATCTACTCATACCGCTGCCCCCTTTCCATCACTGACAGATGGACCACTGAGTACGAAAAACAAATATCCTGTCATAAAGGTCCCATATTTTGGCTATTTAGACCTCCATAGAGTGACTCTGTAACAATGACTAAGTATAAAAGTGTCAATTTCATTTTAAAAAAAACACCTTGGTTTTGTCATAAAAGTGTCCAGAAAAGTCCCCTCTGACAGCTACTAAGTTTTTAAGGACATCCAAGAACACTTATCAGCAATCATCAATTTGGTTCTGATCCAGATTAGGATGGGTCAGCCTTGGCGGAGGCCCACCCTCTCGAGTGCCAAGCTAGTTCATCGTATATGATGATAAACTTGGAATTGACAGGTTAGTTTTACTTAAATCTTAGATGCTTTGTCTTCACACTTTTTATTTAATCCCGCCACCACCTACCCCCAGGCATACATCACCATCAAAACAAATGATCGATGTAAATAAATACATCAACACACCAAGGGAACCTGGGGATACAACAATAATCAATGGTCAAATAAATAATGAAAATAAATGCTAGTTGAGGCCATGGAGAGGTCCATCGCTCATTTGTTCATCCTGTCATGTTTGTGTCAAGAGCTAATGAGGAATTCCCCGTTCTTTCAAGAGCCTTTAGTTCACCTTGGAATTATTGAATTATCTTCTGGAGTGCACAGGCTTCTATGTTGGAAGAGTTGGCGATCCAACAAGGGATTCCAGTTGGGCTCAAATCATGGATATTGCATTCACAGCACCAGAGGTCACTTGATAATCGGCATGCACTAGTTAATGTATAATCTTGACGCTCATCGTGAACAAATATTGATTTTAAACAACCAGGACCTGGCTGCTTAGTGGGGAGGTCGTGACCACTGATGCGCGTGTGGTGCACCATGGGTAATGTATAATCGCAAGGGTTTATGAGGAAAATTAGTAGGAGTTTAAAGGAGCAGTCACCTCTGAGCAATTGTAGGTTTTTTGTTTTTTTTTCAAAAACCAAATCACGTGTAAGCCATTTAGAGCAATGCTGTAAGATGAGTTTTAAATGATTTGAAACGGTTTTGGGATCAGTTTGTGGTATATCTGTAGTTTAAACATTTTTAGGTGGTGTATGAAAATGACCGAGTGGGAATTGCTGAAACTGTGGCTGTAGGATTATTATTTTTTTGAACATGTGTGAAAATAATCAAATACAATACTTAGAAAAGTACAATACAGTAAATTTTAAAGAAACAAAACACAATTGAAAAGATCAGCAAATACCAAAAAACTGTAAAATAATAGAAATAACCCAAACATGGGTAATAATTTGCCCGTATACACATATCTGATCATTTACATGTTCGAAAAGAAGTAGGAAGAAGTGTACTGCCAACTCATTATTAATATCATCAGTATTTAGGAATATTCATATCTACCATCTATACATAAAATAATATATTATACCAGATACTTTATTCCAATTTGTAATACACTTTACCATACTTAAATACCAATATGTAGTTATCCATAATATTCTATTGACATGCCGCAGATCACTGACCTATTAGTGTAATATAGTTTATACACTAGTTATAATGAAAAAAATACACTTTATGCCATAATTTTCTCATAACAATAAACTGTTTGTATTGCAATTATAGTTAGCAATAATATAACATCATCATACTACAACAAATATTATAGTAATATATAGTAGCATTACAATTACCAAAGCAGAAAGCCTGTGTTTAACTAAACCTTGATATTTATTTTTGAGCTGGTTTATGCTTGGACATAAGATCCACATTGAAGGAACCTGTGTTTTAAAATCTCCTCACTCCCGTGGTTCCAAGTGTGCTCGTTTTCGTGAAAGAACTTTGTTCACAACAATGTATAAAAACCAACCAATTTATTCCTGACAGAGGAGTCTATACATTTGCAGAGCTCTGGGTTCGTAACTACCCTATCTTATCCTTAGCAGATAAAGTAGTCGAACTAAAACTATCTGACTCTCCCCCAGACTTATACAATGTTTCAAACAGGCCGGTGTGGAATCGCTGTCGTCTGATTGGTCCGTAATCTGACGTCATCGTTGTTCGGCAGAACGATGACTATCTGATCTGGCTCAAGACGCCGCCTGCAGATGTCTCCTGCATTCAATGTTTATAGTGGCTCCCCGCAGTTCCTTTCTTCCTTGACATCTGTCTCCAAATACCCCCTGATGGGGGCCAAATACCACCCCGATGGGGGCCTTCCTGCAATATACTCCTATACTCCAATACACATTCTCTTCCAAACTAGTTAGAATTACATATTAGAATATAAAGTATTCTATATTCCCTTCAACATTTAGATATGGATGATAGCGCTAATAATTCAATTGATAAATCAGGTCGTGGGGAATCAGCTTTCGTCTCTATCCAGTGGCTGCTTTCGTCTCTATCCAGTGGCTGCGGCGTGCTAGCAGTTGTTTCCCATCACACAGACTGTCTGGATGACTGATCAGCATTGTGATTGTCTCCATCGCCTGTGAACGCACCACCGCCAAATACCGGACATCAGCGGCCTCACATACATCTTCAGCAGCATCCCAAGCCTGCGCGGAGCCCCATTAAACGTCGCAATCAGCACCCGATTCGGGCCACTTCCTCATTACCTTGTCTGCATGTGGCACCTCACCTTGAATCGTAAGGCCGTCCGGGCTGTGGCGATCGTTCCAATCTGTCAGCACTAGTGGCGAAATGGCCGCCCAGTGCGACTAAAGAGGTAGAATTGACATTTAATTATGGGCACGCACCCACCAATAAAGCTGCGCGGACATTGTGGAGCCGAGAATGGAGCAGCCACAAAAGCCTGAGCGGCAATGACGCGACACCGCCAGGTGTGAAATGTTTTCATTCCAGGAAGGTATCGTAGTGAAGAAACAGAGAAAAAAGCACCGACTCGCGTGTATTTCATTGACAAATACGGAAGATTGGTTTTGAACCATTGTCTCCTTCTTGCAGATGAACACGCGTCAAGCTTTTTTGAAAAGTTGACTTCTTGTGCGGTGTCACAGAGATGGACAAATAGAAGGAGCAGTAGTGTCAGTTATGAAATGTGTTAGTGTTCCATGCTTTTTTTTTTTTTTTTTTGCTGAATTTGAAATATTTTACTCATTGAGATCTGAGTAACGCAAGCTGTGATGCATGCATCCTTGGGTGGAAAAAGGTGTAATGACAGCAAGGGGCGGACTTACCATCAGTAAAACACGGGAAATTGGCTGGGGACCAAATTTCCAGGGTCCAAAATATCTTTAAAAAATTGAATAATAAAGTTTTCTTTGATTTAAAGCAATTATTATTGTTTTAGTTTTAATTCACACACTTAAAAACATCAAAATTCTCAATATATAATGTTTTTTTTTCGACTGCTCCCCCTTCCCTTCTCATGCAATGCCTTGCCTTGAGCCACCAAATGAGAAAATACAGTAGAATGCTGAATTGACACCGTACAATAATAATTACTAAGTGTGTAATGGTACATGTATGCACATGCTCAGATTATTATTATTTTTTTCCCGTACAGAACATACAGAGATGAAAACGTACCTACGGTGGCCTGCAAGTGCAAAACAATATAACAAATTGTGAAACACTTTTACATTTCACAAAATAAATGAACAAAAGCAGAACCACTTTTACAAAAGACGAAACACCCGGAAATTCATTTCATTTGAACGTACATTCTGGTGACAAACTTCGCTTTTTTTATGCACAGGCACATTATACATTATGAATATAGATTAGTATTGATTTAAAACAACATTTGATGCTTTACATACTATTTATATGGCTTGAGCCGAGGCAACACGGAGCAGCACGGTTCGCAAACCCGGGAACGTATTTTCACTGTAGGGAAAAGCTTTTGTACATTTTGATTGAATGTAAACTGGGACGTTAAAATGCCGTGCAACGGAGATTATAATTTTGAATCGCGTCAAAACCTGTGGCCGACCGATCGGCCGCTCAAGGAAACAGTTGCCAAACCACACACAGTTCGCCATAGTTCAGTCGGGTTCGGCGTTGGTGCTCGGTGTGCGACAGCCTTAACCACCTAATCTTAACTCATCCTAAACTGCCTTAACCCCAATCCTAGTCCTAAACCTAACCATAATACATTTATTTATTTATTTATTTTTATTATATTTGGGATGGACATCTCGTTACATCTGCGTAGCCTACCATTCCTGCGATGCAGCAGCCAATCATGTTGAAGCGGGTCGGGTCTTGCCGAGAAAGGGTGTGGGATTTCTAAGAATATCTGTGAAATGGGACGTTCCCTTTTCTCTCTCTCTATTGTAATTTGTTTCGTCTTAAATGTGTTTCTGCTTTTGTTAATGTTTTTTCTGAAATGTAAAAGTGTTTCGGTTTTTATTAATTTGTTTTCTGAAATGTAAAAGTGTTTTGGCTTTTGTTCATTTGTTTTCTGAAATGTAAGTGTTTCACAATTTGTTATATTGTTTTGCACTTCCAGGCCACCGTACGTACTCACACATGCAACATATTAGCTAAGATACAAATAGAGTCTACTCCGTAAACAAATAGAGTGCAGCACAGTCTCTTGCTCGTGAAAGGGTTAACTTGCTCTAAATTTACTCTAAATTTACTCTGAACTCTAAATTTATATCTGCCCTGCAATTGGCTGGCGACCAGTTCAGTGTACCCCGCCTCTCGCCCGCAGATAGCTGGGGTAGGCCCCAGCACGCCCGCGACCCTAGTGAGGAGAAGCAGTACAGAAAATGGATGGATGGATGGAGATGCAGCCTTACTCTCTGTAAATCACAGATTTTTACCTATCCTCTGTGGGCCTGGAATTTAGTCTTTCAGCAGAATTTGCATTGACCCATCAATTTCCGTCTCTTCTATTCAGACTTCTTTGGACTTCTCTCGACAAGTGTGGCTAAATCAATGACGAAAATGCTTTGGGTTTCATCTTTTTTAAGACCAGACTCAATCGCAGCAATTTTGCCCTTCGAATAATTACAAAACATGGCGCTGCATCTTCGTCGCGGCCGCCGTACATTTAAGTGAGCTCTGAAAGGCGGCGCGTAGAAATTGATCGACTTCTATTCTCCCCACACAAAAATAAACAAAATGTGCCGATTGATCCAGTCGACGAAGTACTCGTCATATCAGCATCTCCAGCTCACACAATCGAGAGGCCATGTTTCTGGGGCCATTAGTTATGACCACCTTGCCAGACGAGGCATCGATCGACGGTTCCCTTTTGTAAATGTGACAGCAATCATTTCAGAGAAAGCAAGGTGGTGATCTATGTTGATTCTGCCTGTGTATGACGAGCGCATCCTACATTCAGTCGAAACTTCAGACAACAGACGTCATCTTGTTTTAGTTGTTGCTTCTGTCCCATCCATCAGAGGTGAGATTGTCCAATTGTTGAACAGATCACAACTCAAAAGAGCCAGATCGATCAAAGGTGTCAAACTCGTCTTAGTTCAGGGGCCACATTCACCCCAATTGGACTCGTGTATTGGTGCCCGAATAAGCTACAAATAACGGCAATTCAAAAATGTTTGCATTGTTTTGGTGCAAATAATTACCAGTACTTCTGGAAAATATTCACATTTACTGTATTGATTATTATCTTGTTGCAAATCATCAAAATCAGAAATGTTGTAACAAAAATAATGTAATTTCAACAATATTATGAACCAGTGTTTTAATTTACACATGTGCCACTTAAAGCTCACAGTGGATCTATATATGTACCGTTTATAAAACAACTTAAGATTTAGAAATCATTTCAAATGTACATACATTTCCGCATCCATCTGTGAACGTTAACAACCTTAACTGACTCATCACATCAGTAGGAACTTTCCCTTTGCCTTGTAAATGTGTACAGTGCATAAAAATACAAGTTACGGCCATCTGTGTGGCCTCACGTGCACATAAATAGCAACAACAGTTACTTTTATTTTAAAAATGCAGATAATGTGTTCTCTATCCCCATTGGCCAGATTGGAAGTGTTTCTGGTTCTGGCCTGCGGGCCATACGTTCAACACCTCTGAGATACACAGTATGTTTCGTCTCTCCCAATAGTATCTGCTGTAAAGCGGAACGCCCCAAAAGTTGTTTAAATTCGGAATTCAAAAATTATGTCTAAGTAAATTTTATTCTAAAATTGAGTAGCATAGTAGGGCTGAGTCTTCATCTAAAACAAGTACAGGATATTTAATATTATCGTCAGCCACTGTGACATTATGCACCTTTGGAAACCTAACACTGCACATAAAGGCAGGAAAATAAAAAAATGCACTTCATTAATCCTCATTAATCACAAATAAAAGTTAAATAAAATGGAACCTAAATGAATGCTTAAAGACAAACAGTTCTTGAAGAATAAATGTAAATGTAATTAAAACTTAAAATACAGCACAACTGTTCTGAGGCAGTGATTCTTTGTCATGTGATTTTTTTTAATTTTTATTCTTACTTTTTTTTAAATTCTTACTTTAAAATTGTAACAAAAGTCAAATTGACCTACTGACCCCACCTACCCCCACCTTCCATCTTTCTGTATGTGTCTTGGAAATGTTATCTTACTTTTGCTCCAAACAAAGACAAAATAAACTCCCTTCCCTTCCTCCGTCCGAGTGTGTCTGCCTGCCAGCACAGTCCACAATCCCTCCATAGAGGGCACCCACAGACCCCATCACCACCCCAGAATGTCTGCTCTGCTCCAGCTGTGTACATTTTGTGTCAGAAAGAGCAGCAAGTCAATGAATCTCGATAATGCGAGAGCGGGGCCACATAGCTCACGTTGATAGTCCTTACATTGTGCCAAGAGGCAATAAATCTGCTCCCGGGTTGGGGTGGGGGCTGCTGAGGATTTGGGGGGCGGGTATGACAATTCAATTGCAGTCAGTCTGGCTCGTTCCCGTTTGCATTATTTTCACTTTAGTACCCCCCCCCCCCCCTCCTCCTCCACACACACACACACACACCTCCGCATTCCAAATAGAGGAGGAAAGGTAATGAGGCGCAACGCTATCTCATCAATGATGTTCTGCTAAGCGCAGAGATTGAATTGTGACATTGTTTTGTCAGGCTGTGCGACATAATTGCAAATCATAACCTACAGAAAATATCAATAGCGGCATTAGGTCTCATATGAAGTGAGTTCATCAAGTTTATTCACTCTACTGCTTTATCGATGGGAGAATGGATGGATGGATCGATGGATGGATGGACGGTAGGACGGATGGATACTAGGATAAGTGGATGGATGGATGGATCGATAAGTGGATGGATGGATAATGATATAGATGGTGGGGGGGACAGATCAACGTGCGATGATAACCATAGAGCAGCAAATGGAATTTAGTATTGCAAAGTGTCTGATAGCTGTACAGTACAACTAATGACTTGCGTGAAAATACGTGTTGAAATGTAAATTCCTGCTGGCATTCCGTCTCTCTTGGAAGCGATTTACCTCACATAACATTTTTCTTTTCGACTGACACATCACACATTCAAATGACGGCGATAACCAAATTGGCTAATATCACCATTGAAGCCATTTACCGTTTTTTTACAATCGCTCTGACTTTCTCAAATGATGTGTCATGGTTTGTATAAGAATGCTTGAGCTTATGCCACCCGTGTGACATCATGTTGAAAAGGGTTAGCAGGGGTTTATTGTAAATCGACTGACATTGTTTTACATTGTTTCCCATTGTTATTATTTTTTTAATCCCAAGGAAATCAACCAGTGTCACTAGATTGACACAATTTATGAGATTTTTTTTACATACGAGCCATCGCCTGGACAATATTTTGGTTCATGTTGTGAGCAACGAGTTGCGTTACAAGTGCACTTCGGACCACCCACCGCTAGATGGCGGCAGCGAACTGCACAACATGAACCAGTAGTTTGGCAGATAGGGAACGGTTCTTTAAAAAAGATGCCTTGTGCGCTTGCTTCAAGATTTTCATTTCCGCACAGCTGTAGTTTCCTGTAACACTAAACATAAAACAAAGAGAATTACACATTGTACATTTAACCAAAACACAAAAAGTTGCCTTACAGCAGCCCGCTAGCCTAATGGTAAGACGTAACGCAAAATGCAATAGAAGGGCTAGCAGAACTTGTATTGATGTCGCAGTAGTTATAAACCTTTCCTGATATTTGAACTCAAAATAGTGCACCAACATATGCAGACAGAGCATATAAAAATATTCACACTCACGTATTATTTATGCCCTGTGGAAAATAGCTAATACTGAGTGGCCAAGGTACACACAAAAGAAGGAGCAGCACAATGTCCAGTGAATTAAAGCATGAAATCATGATGCAAAACCTGTTAAATTCTTTATATTATGTTATTATTATTAGTGTATGTTCTTCGAAACAGTTTAAGGAGATTTCCATTCCCTTCAATGGGGATGATTTGAGATACGTGCGACTTGAGTTACGAGCTTGCTCACAGAACAGATTAAACTCGTAAATCAAGGTGTCGCTGTATAGTGGCCCCCCGTTATTCGTGGGGAATAGGGACCGGATCGAACCGTGAATAATGAAAATCCGCGGATAATTAAATCCCATTGCAATTGCATTAAAAAAATAAAAATAAATTAACCAACAAGAAAATTCTTTAGCAAGCAGGCGTTTTCGGGGTTGGGTCCTCCCTCCTAAATATATAAAAAAATAAATTAAAAACAAACACACAAAAAATGAAAATATATTTAAAAAACAAGAAAAAAACGTTAGGTTGGTAAATCCACGGGTACCGAAACGTGGGTATACAGGGTTTTACTGTATTAGAAAAACAACACCATCTGGTGGGGCAATGATCAACCTGCCCCTCAGTGCAGGGAAGGCTCAGTAGCGTACATGATTGGAGATGATTTTAAATATGATGTTTCTTTATTTATTTTTGTTGAAAGAAACAACACAAGGTGCACCATCTGTCACTCCCCACTTCACGCAACCACTGCTGAGCGGACTTGTCGCGCTCGCTCTCTCTCTCTCTCTCTCGTCCTTTGCGCGCGCATTAATCACGAGCGCGTGCACGTTGGCCGGACCACCTGCAGCCTCACGCCCGCGCATCCGTGCGCGCGCAAACCGACCCGAAGAGGAGGCGCTTTTTTTTCTTTTTTTTTTTTTTTTGTATCTGTCCTCGTCCACCTGCGTGTCGCGGAACACCACTTTAGACCTTGACGAGCGCTGCACCTGGCTGGATCACTTTCGCTCGTCCGTGTACGGTGCTTCTGTGTGTGCGTGCGCGTGCGCGTGCGGTTAAGTTCCACAGGGGGCGCAAAGCAAGCGGTTCACAATTGGCTCCGAAGTGGACGCAGACGCCGTGCACCAGTCGGTGGAGTGAGGCTTTTATTTCGTCCCTCTCCCTGATTTGAATTCAATCGAAGCTGGTTTGACACGAGAAAGAAAAGAAAAAAAACATATCAGGATGCTGCAACAGCGAGTATGAGAGGAGACTTTTATCGCGATGCCACTTGGGTCCTGATGCGCAATTCCTAAGTGCTCTTTTTGGGGGGTGGATTTTGTTTTTCTCCCCGCACTTAAAAAAAGAAAAAGAAAAACAAGAAAGAAAAAGGAAAAAGTGGATCGGGTGACTTTACAAGCATGCGGCACACTTGGCGGTTTGGGACTACTTTGGAATACTGGACGTGGCTGCAGGTTGCGTGTCTCATGTGGATTCAATACTCGAGCGGGATGCCTCACGTCATCCGAATCGGTGAGTTGGGCTTTTTATTTAAGCTCCAGCGCGGGTCTGTACCAGTGTTTCCCAACCTTTACTCAGCCAAGCCATATATATTTTACATTAGAAAAAAATAACTTCATACAATGGTTAATTGAGTACCTTCTGCCATCTAATAGAAGAGCATATCATTATTGTGCCTGTCACTGTACGTCGCTGGCATAGACAGATGAATGGTGCGCAATCACCGGTCATATGAAGCAACAGGATGTGCAATGTGACCTCCAAAATGAAGTTTCCCCCATCACAAGAGTTCCGATGGTGGAATTAAATCCGACCAAATCAAGTGCTCATCTGCCCACCTCCCAACATCCAAACGAGTCAGCTTTGCGCGCCCCTGCAATCACTCACCGACGCACACAATGTGACCATTACTGTGACAGCAGCGATCAATACGTGTTGTTTTCTGGGTCCCTCCGGTGCAAAATCGACGTTGACGTTTTTTTTTTTTCTTTCTCGTTTTTGGGCCGTGAAGCATTCTTTTGGACAAATGACAAACGGCTCTGCGTTTACACACTGAGTGGAAGCATCGCAATGCTTATTTTGTCCGTAATCCTGTCCCAGAGGGCATTCAGTTTTATTGTGCAAGCAGATACTGCATATAAGCAGTGAGATGCATGCGTGCATTGGTAAATGAGAAAAGGGGTTAAAGATTTTATTGATCTCGCTATCTCTCTATCTATCTTTGTTTATTTATTTTTAAATATCAAGAAAACATTCTGGATGCGTGATTCGCCCCTTTAAAAACACTACAAAAAGCACAATTATACATTTAGTCATAAATATACAATTGTGAATTACTGTGTGCGCAAAAATGATGTCAGTCACACAGATGCAGTAATACTGATCCTACTTTGATTGGGTTTTGCACATCATTTCAATTAAAAGTTGAGTTTGAACTGTAAATATGTCATGGTAATTGCCATATACAACAACAACAACAAAAAAAAGCATACTACACGATGAGCATCATGTCGCCGTCAAGCAGCGACGATAATTAACTGCAAATCTCTGCAGAGAGCCTCGACTTCTCTGACATTGCCTTCGAGCTCAAATTCTTTTTTTTTGTCTGGGGGGGGGGGGGGGGGGAGACTTAACAGACGAGTTGTTTTTTAGGAAAAAAAGAAAAAGAACAATGTCAAGGTGCTGAGACAAATGTCCCTTGAAGTGCCACAGTCACACGATTGCTTTTTATAGACTGCCATCATTGCATCAGTGGAGTCGGAGAGACTGTGTTTGTGTGTGCGTGCGCATGTGTGTGTGTGTACTAGAGAAGCGAGAAGGTTGTGGAATGTGCTCAATGTCAAATTTGGGCTTAAAAAACAAAACACCAAAAAAAAACTGTCCAAAACAGAACAAAATGGATTTATCGTGCCATATTTTGAGATACTACAGTTTGCAGTTAATGGAACACTTGGCGTCCTGGTATATTCATGATAAAATACACTAGCAAGGATCCAGCCAAAATATTAGGTACAGAGAAATTACCCCCCCCCCCCCCCCCCAAAAATACCAGATAGCGATTATTAGCTATTTTTGCAGTTGAAGTAGTTTAGAACTGCACTGCAGCACACTGGAATTTTTTTGATGTCTCTAAATGTGCCTTGTGATTGACTGGCGACCAGTCCGGGGTCAGTTGGGATTGGCTCTAGTTCCCCATGACCCTGACTTGTGGTATCAAAAATTGAATTGAATTTATTCCAATAGTTTGATTACCTCACATGAAAGCACCACAATATTAGGAACTGTAATTAATGTCAGTCACAATATACTGTTAAATAAATGGCCAGGCGTGATACAGTTCCCTTATGTTACTAAAAAACAGCAGAGGGCGCTTGTTTTATCCAGTCAAGGTTGCTGCCATGGTGGTGCCCATCCGTACCTCCACCCCCACACCCAAGTGCCATCTGGGTAATGGTGGGCATCCAAGGTGGAGTTGTCGCCTTTGATTCGGCCGCTTTTTACAGTACATTGATTGAAGTCGAGACCAGATGGCGGCTTGCTCTCCTATTGCCGATTCTATTTGCCGGAGAGCAATAGTAATAGCAATAGTATGCAATTAAAAAAGGGCACTCTAACTGTGTTTTTCCTCTTTGCATGCTGAGCTTTTTATTTTGTATTTTTATTTTCGTTCGTTCCTCAACAGTCACTCGTACAAGGGGAAAATGGCCCAAAATATGAGGCCTATTAAAGTAGTGGGCGAATCATTTCCATTAATTTTCACCTTGTTCGCTGAGCAGCGCTAATGACACATCACGGCGGACTTTTATCTCTATTGATGAAAGCTGTTCATCACTTTGTTGTCTCGTCGGCCCGTCGCGCAGGCCCGGGATTTATTGAAGGATCAATTTACTTTATCAGCGTTGTACTGTAAAGCACTTCATCAGTGTCGCTTGTTCAACATGAAGTTCACTTCATTTCCTCTTTCGGGAACACTTGGCCGGTGAGTATTCTTCATCTGTTTTGTTACAGACACCACGCGTCGCTTTGTTAGCAGGCATCATTATGGCACAACTCAGGCTGGGTTTACACTGCAGGTCTACATGCTCTATTCCGTTTTAACGCCTACAAATTTGTATTCACATAAAGTTTCAAGTTACAGTGGTACTTTGACTTATGCGTTTTTAGAATACTAACATTTTTGATATCGCTTTGTGTTGTCAGCAAAAAATTGACTTATGAGTGAGGTTTGAGATAAAGCGAACAATATCAATTCTGCCCTCCCTGAGCGTGTCATGCGCACTTTGCAGATAGCGAACAAAATAATAATAATAAAAAAAGAGACCTAACGTGCTTGCTTCAAGCTGTTTATTGCCACTCCCAGTTGAAGTTTACTGTCAAATTAAACACAAAACAAAGAATTACACGTGTATTTAAACAGACCACATGACTTTTTCGAACAAACGTCTGCTAGCTTGATGCTAACACAACGCGAAACACTATGGACAGGCTAACAGAACATAGCATTGATATCGCTGTAATTAGAAAACTTGACATCATTTTAAAAGGGTTAATGGCATTTTCAATCCTATTAATAGGAGATGTTGATTTGAGATACAAGTGATTTGAGTTCTACGCGGGGTCACGGAAAGATTTAAACTTGTATGTCAAGGTACCACTGTGTATCCAATACCACTGTGTTTACATTTATTGAACACCTACAACAAGACGACGTAAAGGACGACACAAATGCCAACATTGGGTATCGATGACAATGCAGAAGAATAATAACCCATAATTGCTTTTGTGCACAGCTCCTCCTTGTAGCTCCTCTCACAAGCACAATGAATACATATTTAACACATACCGTCATACTAGAAGAAAGACAACAATGGCTGTAGGTTTTCTGACCAATGATTCAGCCACTTCTTCCCGTTCCAACAAAAGGCTGTAATGATTTCTAGACAGACTACCATGATAGCAGATAGTAACAATTTGAACGGTTCTGAATTATTACACTGCGATTGGCTGGCAACCAGTTCAGGGTGTACCCCGCCTCCTGCCCGATGATAGCTGGGATAAGGCTCCAGCACGCCCGCGACCCTAGTGAGGAGAAGCGGCTCAGAAAATGGATGGATGGATGTATGAATTATTACACTGGGTTACAAAAATGTTTTCATTTTTTTTAACTTATTTAGGACAATTTTGCATCGCTGAATCCGAAAATGACATCCATTTCTCTTGCTCAGATCACGTATATATACTCGCCTGTGTGGCGTTTGCATGTTCTCCCGTGGGTTTTCTCCGGGTACTCCAGTTTCGTCCCACATCCCCAAAACATGCGCGGTAGGTTAATTGAAGACTCTAAATTGCACGTAGGAGTGAATGTGAGTGCGGATGGTTGTTTGTTTCTATGTGCCCTGCGATTGGCTGGGGACCAGTTTAGGGTGTACCTCGCCTCCCGCCCAAAGGTAGCTGGGATAGGCTCCAGCATGCCTGCGACCCTAGTGAGGATAAGCGAACAAAAAATGGATGTGTATATATATATATGATATATATATATATATATATATATATATATATATATATCATATATATATATATACACACACGTGTATAAATAATCTCCACAACCGTCCAACAGTTAGTGTATTTCATTTCTTACAAGGAAGGACTCACAACCCCGAGGTTGAGAACCCCTGATATAATACAAAAATACCTGTACATGCAAAGAAAACAAAAAAACAAAAATATGTAGCCATAGTTCAAAATGTTGACCTCAAAGCAATGAGATATTTGGATTAAGCACATCAAAATGGTCCTAAATCAAGTAAAAAAAAATGTTTAAATAAATTTGCTGTTGACCAGTGTTATGCTATAAAAACACTTATGGCATTTTTTTGCTTGAAGTTGCTTTTGCACTCCGCTGTTTGTTTTTTCCATGCTGCACTCTTATTCATGTTCACATGATGTCATTCATTTAAAATGAGCAAACAAATGTTTACTTCCAAAACCAAAACTGTTAAATGCCATTTGTTTATCTACATGTGTGGGGTCTGTAACAGATAAATAATCTTTTATGATTTGAAAAATCTTTATGTGGATACCAGGCCCAATATGTTTCACGTGGACAAACAGGAGATGTGTATACATGTACTGTTACACTCCTTGTAATTACATTAATTTCACAATGAAATCACTTCTCTGTATTACACTACAGTTCAAGGCTAACACACTCCTCTCATCCACTCAAACATATATGGGAGGGCCGTATAGCCACCCTGCCATCTTTTTAGGAACGTGCTGAAAGTCATAACTTCTCGTCAACGTCGCTCCCTAAAACAAACGAGCAGTCTCGCTGGGGCACTTGCATGCAATCCAATCCCATTTTCTGTCTGTTCCTTAGCCTGAGAAACGACAGATTTACTTTGAAGATGTTGGATTTGCATCTTCTGTAATCACCTGTTCTCCAGGGCAAAATAAGATGCTACAAACAAGTTTTGTCTACCTGATGAAGCACAGAGGCTTTCCTTTTCTTAAATAAATCTAAACCACGATGCCCAAGTTTCTGATCATTTAATCAAACGAGGCTTAAGTAAAAGCGCAGGTACTTAGCGGCTCGCTCACTCAGACATAATGATGATTAACCAATAAGCCGAGCCACTGGGGGCTAATCAAGAGGATCTAACCCACCACTAAAATAATCCCAGGACACAGCGGGGCCCTATCCGGGCCCCGGCTAACGTAGCCTAGCCACTAGGTTGAGCACCAGATGGTGTTTTCATATCATAGCGCAAAGTGGCAGGCCAAACGGCTGCTGCGAGCATATGCCTCGTGAAATGCACACCATGCTGATTGCTAACGGTACTACTTTTACTCTTTTTTTCATCGTATGAGTTGTTAGACTGAGGTGGTATATTGCCATTCAGAAGAGGAAAAAAGTGAAATGTTTCTAATTATGAAACAGTTAAATCCTCCCTATAAATAGATTTGCATTAGGGCATTTAAATAAGTGGTAAAAGGACAAGAGGCTCATACTCCAAGGTGAAATGGCCGTAAAGTGGCACTATTCCAAATTGTAAAGTCGTACAACAATTTTACACCAGGTCTTAGCCTAGCTTAAGCCTGGTACACACATAAGAGTTTTTTCAATCTTAAAGGATTGTTTATCTGTTACAGACCCCACACAAAGAAAACACAAAACCTAACATAAAAAAACAAGAGGTTATATAAGCACTCTCGGGCTTCCCACAGCTCCACGAGCTGGTCCTCCATTTCTGAGGTCCACCGGACTTTTTGTTTCGGGTGTGTGAACCGTGTTACTTTACTGGTATTAGGGGTGCGATACGATTTAAAGACGGTACATTTTAACGTGGAATGATTCCATTCAGTTTGATTTAGTGGGATTATGATTCAATTCAATATAGTACGGCTCAGTTCGAGAGGGTATGTTGCAATGAGTGCTTTGTTGAAAGTACACAATCATTTTACAATAAGAATGAACTTGTCAGTACTGTAAATGTGGCATTTCCTTCAAAGAGATTTATCAAAGACTAGAGAAGAAGTGCATTTGTAACTTTTGTCATTTTTATTATTTTTTTTATTTGAATAAAATGTAATTAATTTGGGAAAAGATACGAAGGAAGGTAAATGCCTGCGTTCACATCCGGGTTAGTCGATTTATGTTTTTACCGTTAAAGTCAAACTAATTTCGTCTCGTAGAGGGCACCACGTCACTTTTTATATTTGTAAAATTTAGGGAAAGTGACGAGAAACCTTTTTATCAGTCTCGTAATCTAAAGGTTGCTACATTCTATGAAATACGAGTTCTAGATTACAGAGGTTTACTTAAATTCAAAACACACACAAAACACAACCAAGAGTGGAATTTTATAGAATATTTAATGACATCTACAAGTGATCTAGAGAGAAGCACACAAAGGGGTCTAACTATCCATTCATTATCTGAGCCGCTTCTCCTCAGTAGGGTCGCGGGCGTGCTGGAGCCTATCGCAGCTATCATCGAGCAGGAGGCGGGGTACACCCTGAACTGGTTGCCAGCCAATCGCAGGGCACATACAAACAAACAACCATGCGTACTCACATTCACACCTATGGGCAATTTAGAGTCCTCAATCAATCTACCATGGCGGGGCCGGGGATTGAACCCCAGTCCTCAGAACTGTGAGGCAGACGCTCTAACCAGTCGTCCACCGTGCCACGGGTCTAACTAAAGAAAGAAAATAACATTAATAATGGTAAAAAGAAGAAAAATAGGCACGTAAAAAGGGAAATAGGACATTGTGTGCTGCTGGGCTAAAAATGTGAATGAGTGTTTAATGCGTTGAGTGAGGACGAGAGAGAGAGAGAGGACAAAGTTGAGATTTTGTGTGAAGCTAGTAATTTTTAATACATATTCTATACATAGCTGTCATATTGTACGAAAAGCAATGACAGCCGCATTTTTACAACAGCATTTTGAGATTCACGGCCCATCAATGTTGGCTATTTTCCCTGAAAACGTTTCGAGATTTTAATGCAATAAATCACATTTCACCCAATATAAGCACGTGAAAAACTTTGAACCCAGAACTTCTCAACTGTGAGGCAGACATGCTAACCACTTGCTCACTGTGCTGCCTATGAGCTTTATATTTCAAATACTTATGTACAGTACGTGTTTAAGTTTTCTTCAGGTAAATAACTTTCCTGCTTCTCTTATCCCCACTTCCCTGCTACCAGTTGACTTATATTGTCTTCTCTCATAAATATAGACATCTTTTAAATACTGCTGCTTTGCACTTGCCCTGTTAACACCCAAATGTCCCTACTGTCGTCTCAATAGAGTCTTTCTGTTTGATTGCTTTTCATTAAATTGATTTTCGGGGTGTACAGTTGATATCAAGTCGTGGAGCCCCGTCTGCGAGACAGATAATTCATCCCGTGAGGGAAATGAGATTGTCACAGCAACAATATTCACCATTACAACAACAACAAAAATAGGAGCAACCAACAAAGTAAAACGAGAAACGAAACAATACAAAAACAGCATTTGTGGGACACCCAATGAATATTATGTGCCCTTGTATGCCAGCCTTCTGACTGGAATGCGCAACTTGGCTGCAACAGATGACATTTTAATGGTGAAACATCAATAAACCCCTTCAGTAGTGTGAAAATTATATTCACACATAGCAACTCACAATTTGTGTTCTATTTACTAATAGTGGAACACACTTTTGTCAACATTTTTATCGCCGTGATCGTAATGCAAAGTAATCCCATACAGCAGACCTATAACGCACCTGGCGTCTTCCAGCGTCTGATCTTTCGTCATGCCCGCAAACGTCTCCGCAAGTTTTTTGTTTTTCTTTTTTTCATTAATCTCCACAACGCAACTTCACTTCTTCTGGATTCTACAATTGGCCTGATATTTTTGGTGCTACTTTCTGCTCTAAAGTGCATGAAACAGAGAGTCTCTTGAGTTTTGTGTGCTATGAACTGAAATGAAAGGTTTGGACAATTATCATAAACCATCCCACCCCTAGTTACGTTACTTTGCTGTACTAAAACATTCACAATCACATCATTTTAATTTTGAATCGTCCCAAGCTAGTCTATGAAACTTAATGTTTGACCAGCTAGCTAAACTGTTAAATTAGCTTACCTGCATTTGTGAGTTTTGTAGTGACGGATGAAGTTCCACGTCATTGTCGTCGTGTCTTTAATGCGCGAGTTGCAAGCCATGCAGGTTGCCATCCTCTTTTTGCAGACTTTATCGACAAGATAATCCTTGAATCCAAAATGTATTATCTTTGGAGCTCCTTCCATCGTTGTTCATGCAGGTGGTTACGTCACACTGGCAAGTGTAAAATAATGCAGTGTGTTGCCAGGTTGGGAAAGATTGACCCCCCCCAAACATGTATTTCTTTCCCAAAAACAAATAAATACAATAAAGGCAAAGCCCTCTGATGTCACAAAACGGCCACAAAATCAGCAAAATTTAGGTGAAAAAGAGTTTTAAGCCATATCGTAACAATTCAGTACTATATTGGTCTCACTCTTTGCACGTTTTCCGCCTTTATCTCCAAACATACTTAATGTACTAATGTACATACTTAATTTAGAAGGAAAAAAAACATGAAAATGAGCTTGGTTGCTCATTAATTTCAATGTCCATGCGCTCATTGCCTTTGATGGTAACGTTGACTTCCCAACATGGCCACCATGTAGCCACGTCGGTTAGCTACAGCGTGCTGGCCTATCTAGTCGAGTTGATATCTATGGTAATAGCGTACAATGTATGCATGTGAGGTGTATGTATTATTTTTGTTCTCTTGGGGACGCCTTCCTTACGTTCTACACTCCAGGCTCTGTGACTTTAAAATTGTACCTGCCTTTAAAAGGCGGAGCTGGCATGTTCAGTGACATGGAAGTGAGTGAATGAGGACGTACAGATGGCCGGCTGTTTCCTGGCTTCAGCGTTAGCCTCTGTGAGGTCGTCGGCAGGTTGGTGAAAGGCGTGCTTGCGTTTACTGTATTTTGTTACCATTTGTTTAATAAAGCAATTGAAAGAGCACCATTTTCCATAGTCCCTCCATCCAAACCACCTGAGGAGGGATTCAAATTCATTCTAACTAGTGGTAGTGTACTATATTCAGTTAACGAATGTTGTTGACTTTACTGTAGACGTGCAGTTGTGTAATTTAAGATAGTTGTACTTTGGAATCGACGCATTGCTCTTTGGTTTCTTTTATCAAGTATGAAATGATCCCAAAACTTTGGACATTCTCTGTCTTTAAAGCACTCTTTCTTCCTGGCTTGCACTTTTTTTTTTTGCTCTGCAGTAACAGTTCGTGCGGAAAAATAATTGCACAAAATCCTGCAAATAATCTGCGATGCTCTGAACCCGCAAAAAGCGAACTGTGATATAGCGAGGGACTGTAGATAATTGTGAGTATTTTACAGTATAATGTCTGCATGGAATATGATTGTAAGAGCAATGATTTCCACTTTCCAAACTCTACGTTTTCAAACAGCTCAGCAACTCGTATTTAGCCTATTAATTAGCTCCAACCATTTGATCCCAATTTGAAAACCCGCCAAGTCGCACAGCAACTCGCGCTGCCTGCGCCTCCGCCGCCGTTTTTTTTGTGCGTTGCCTCCGAGCCCAGAGAAAACCCGGCTTCACTTCCACGCGCCCTTCAAACACTTGGAAATTCACCGGAGCAGCAGCCGCAGCTTCAGCTCCCATTTATTTCCCCCTCCCCGCCCCCGCTTTAGCGCCGTCCTCATCTATTCCCAAATGTTGCGCGTAACCTCTGATGGCTCCGTGCAAGAGAGTCGCAATTTGATAGTTGGAGGTGTCGCCTCCTAAATCCTATTTAACTCGGGGCTGAGGACAAAAGAACAAAGGCTGCCTCTGTTTCCATTCCGCCTTTTTAATCAAGCCCTCATTGTTGTAGGTGCGGTGCAAACGTCAGGTTGTGTGAATCCCTTAAAATTGCATGTCTGCAGGGAGCCGCGTGTGTATGTTTGGGAGGGGTGTGTGCGTGCATGACAAGGGGGGTGCATAAGAGGAGCTGGCATTGAATCCCCGGAGGGTCGGGCCAGAGCGGGAGTTACTAATGAACTGTGAGAGAGTCTGCTCAAGAAGACTCGCCCCCCCCCCCCCCCCCCCCCCCCCCATAGAGAGACAAAGAGGAGGAGTGGAAAAGACAACCTCTTCAGCACCCTCTCCCAAATAAAAAACACTGAAACCACAAACATCTCACAGGGCAACCGGGATCCTTTGCTCCGTGTTCACCCTCACACTTTAAAAAAAAAAATGTATTTTTTTTTTTTTTTTTTTTTTATTATCCCGGTTGCACAACAAACGCACCCTTGAGTGCAGGAAGTGCCCTGGGTGACTCATCTGATGGATAGCCGGGAGGTGAGAAGTCAATGTCAATTTCGAGCCAGAAGCTTCCACTCACTCCCAATTTGTGCTCTGGCCTGGTTTTGCGCAGGTTTTGAAAGGCTGCTGATCGACCAACCAGGTTGGCTCCGTACGTTTAACTGTCACTGACTGCATGTGCGCAACAAGATGGACGCGGAGAAAGATGAGGGATGCCGTGCGAGTTTTCCAGCCAGGATTATGGTTTCAAATTAGGTTTTTGAAGCTTTGATTATGCTTTCAAAATAAGGTTAGGATTTCAAATTGTTGGTAAAGTTGTAGGTTACGATTGGGGATTTAAAAAGGGCTATAGGTTCCAAATTAGGATTTTTAAAACAGAGTTAGGGTTTTAAACAATGGTTACAGTTTCCAATAAGATTTTCAAATTAGTGTTTCAAGCCTGGGTGAAGATTTCAGTTCTCGTTTCAAATTCGACTTCTAACCGGAGTTAGGGTTTCAAATTAGTTTTTCATACATTGGTTAGCGTTTCAAAATGGGTTACGGTTTCAAATTACAGTTCTCAGTAGCGTTTGGTTTCATATGAGGGTTTCAAACTAGGGTTACACTTTCCAGTGAGCTTTTCATGCCTGAGTTTAAGTTTAAAATAAGAGTTAGTGTTGCAAATTAGGGTTTCAAGCCAAGGTTAGGAATTCAGTTTGGGTTTCAAACACAGTTTAGGGTTTCAGATTCAGATTTGAAGATGGATTTAGGGTTTCAAATTATGATTTTTAAGATTTCACTAGAGGTTCAAACTAGGTTACTGTTTCCAACTAAGGTTTCAAAATGGAAGGGTGTACCCACATCTTCAAAAAATCTTGTTTTGAATCCCACAAATTAAGGCATGAATTATCCTAAAAAAATAGCACCATCCTGAAATGAGCACAAAGGTTTCACGGAAAAGTTAATTTTTCAAATCTTCGTTTCAAGCTTGTGTTAGGGATGAGAACGGGGATTTAAGCCTGGGGTTTCAAACAAGGTTTTGGGTTCCAAATGAGGGTTTTGCCTGGGTTGGGGTTTCAAATTAGGATTTGAAGACAGGGTTAGTTTCAAATCAGGATTGGGGTTGTTAAAATTTCAAATTAGGGTTTCAAGAATAGCTCTGGTTTTAATTTAGGGTTGAAAACAAGGAATGAGGTTTAAAATTAGGGTTTCAATATAGGGTTATGGTTATAAAACAGCATTAGGTTTAGGAAATTAGGGTTTCACGCCTGGGTTACAGACTCAGGGCATTAAGGTTTCAAATTATGGTTTCAAGACAGGGTTAGGGTTTCCAATTGTGGTTTCAAGGTACCGATAGGGTTTGAAATTAGGGTGTCAAGGCTGGGTTAAGGTCTCAAGATATAGTTAAGAGTTTAAATTGGGTTTTAAGGACAGGGTTAGGGTTCCAACTTTGCATTAGGGTTTCAAATCTGGGTTGCAGCCATAGTTGGCGTTTCAAATTTGGGTTTCAAGCAAACCTGGGTTAGGGTTTTTAAATTAGGGATTCAAACATGGGTTAGGGTTTTCGGGCTACGGTTAAGATTTCAAGGGATTAGGGATTTTAATTCTGAGTTAGGGTTTCAAACAATGATTAGGGATATCAAATTATGATGACAAGGAAGGGTTCAGTTTTTTCAAGATGATGATAGGGTTTCATTTCAAGATGGGGTTTTATAATTCGGGTTTGAAGCCTAGGTTACAAAGTAGAATTTAAGGACAGGATTAGGGTTCCAACACAGGGTTAGACTTTCAAGTTAGGGCTTCAAATTGAGGTTTCAAATCTGGTAAGGGCTTCAATGGAGGGGCAAGATTTTAAATCATGGTTTCAAGCCACGGTTTGGGCTTCAGATTAGGGTTACAAGCCTGGTTAGGGTTTCAGATCAGGTTTACAAATGACAATTTGCTGACACTTCTACAAAATTTTTCAAATATTCGTCAAAAATGAATGTATTGCAAGTGAAAAGTTGTCCAGGTGCAGCACAAAAAGAAATTCCGCTTTGACTTTTGAGTTGGCCGTTTCTTAAAGCCCCTAATCTCTCTCTGGCTGCCTCTCATAGAATCAACATCAATCCAGAAGCGAGGGCCCGCTAATTGCATTTCATTAAGAGTGCGCCCAAGAATTTTGCATGCGCCGGAAAAGTCTGCAATCAGCGAGTATTATCTCTGCTGATGAAAAGGATCAATTGATGTAATGCCGCCGTAATTGGATGCAAATGTAATGAGACATCTGCGCTATGTTAAGAGCGCCCGTTATGCTTGTCGCTAATGCAAACAATGTACATGTCACTCTGGCGCCTTGCCAATCAACGCTCTTCCAAATGTTACATATCATTCAGTGTAGTAGATGATGAATAAAAGCTCATTTCTAGCACATTGAACTCAAATAATGAGTGTTCATTTCAACATGCTGCAATTTCTTCTCTTTTATACAGTCTTTTTCTCTCCTTATGATACGTTTTTGCTTCAGATATGCTGTTTTTCCGCAACTGGCTTGTTGAATGGTGCAATGCATAAAGATACTGGCATCACTGAGTTAATCCTCCGTTAATGTCCTGCACAGCCTCCCAGTACGCTGACCACGTAAGCCATGGGGCTAATTCCATCAAATCGGCCCATGTGCTTTTTCTCCTATGAAAGGGAAATGTGTTCAGAAACAACAAGCACTGGGTTCCAAAATGTCCTTGCCTTGAAAATATTAAAATATACACTCGTAGCACAACATCAATAATGCCGATTGGTAGTAAATTACAGTCAGAGGAACATTTTAATTAATTTTGTAGTTTTGTCTGAGAAGTATAGTTTTAATATTCATATTTTATTTTAGCACCAAAAAAAATAGGTTTATAAAATGTTTATGAGAATTCTGCACAAAATCACATTTTATAACTTCAGGCATTATTTTTGCTGTATTCTATCATTGAAAGGAGTTGGGGTATATTATAACATAACCTTTTCTTTAAAGGGGACATATTTTACTAAGCCAACTTTTTCTAGTATGTGGGATATAATATTGTTTCTATGGTGTCTCAGTAAGCATGTGAAATATGAATTAAAATCATCCAGGCATTCCTGAGTTCCAGACGTTTTTCTGCCGAGAGGCCTGAAATCAGGTCATTCGAATTTCTCGAGCTTATCTACGTCACTAGTGAAGATCTCCGACTTCCCTTTCCACTTCCGAGCCAGCGCTGTCATCATAACAAACACGGGTGCTCTTAAAAGTGGGTCTTCTACACGGAGGCAACCAATCAGAGGAAAGGGGGCGGTCTTAGCCAGATATGGACAAAGCGGATACAAAACTGGGTCAAACATAGGTAGCTGTCAGAGGGGCCTTTTCTGGACACTCGCATGACAAAACCAATGTATTTTTTTTAAATGAAATTGACATTTTTATACTAAGTCCACGTTAGAGAGTCACTCTATGGTACTATAAATAGCCAAAATATGGGACCTTTAATGCTCTCATAGGAAATCCCACAAAATAAGAACGTTGTGGCCAACACGAATGATCAAGTCCAATGACTTCCTGCAGCTTAGTGTATAAGCAACACACAATTCACAAAAGGGTGCTCCATTCCCTTTTTATTCCATTTGCATCTCTGTCTGTGACTGGCATTGAAAATCACAAGGGAAGACGAGGCATTAAAAGAGAGATGTTTTTGTTCTCCATCAGGGCTCTTAGCTGACCGGGGAGGCGGGGAGGGCAATCAGTGTTTGCTGAGGGCGACCGTCTCAAGCATCGGATACATCAGAGACTTTCCATTGCTTTATATTCTGCGTTGGAGAGGAGATGATGAGATGATGATGCTGGTGTGTGTGCTTTTGCAAGTAGAGCCCATTAGTGGTCTGTGTGGGGGGGGACCAGGCAGTCTCCCTGGAAAAAATAGCATCGGCAGTGGTTCTCAAACTCTTTACACAAAGAACTGTACCACAAAAAATACTTGGCTCTCCACAAGTACCACCATAACATTAAGATAGAGTAGTTTAATAGGCCCAAGTAAATGTAATAGTATTTTAAGTGACTGTAACATTATGCATAGTTTAAACATTAACATTGCACTTAAATATAGGAAAATAAAATACTGTACTTAATGATTCAATTAAGATGTACTGGACAAAAAAACAATATATATGGTACAAATATACGGTGTGTATGTATGTGTGTGTGTGTGTATATATATATATATATATATATATATATTCTTTTACTTTAATTTATATAAATGTTTGAAAACAAACAGTTAAAAAGATAAAATGCAAAAACAAAAAAGTGAAATACAACTAAACTGTACTGAATACTGTACGGTACTGGATTAAGAAATTTTTTTAAGCCACTGTAACATTTGGCATAGTTTAAACATTGAATTAGAGCTACCCACACTTTGAGAATCACTGATGCTTGCTCAGCTATTTGTGGATCCCCGATCCCTAACCAAATTAGCGAAAAAACGAAAGTAATTAAATCCTTTAAAATGGTCATAATTGCCTATTTATGAGTGTAAACATTTTTTTTTCCTTCCCAAGCGCCACATAGAGAAAAATGGAAGGATGCAAGAGCCACTTTGACATTCTTCATCTTTATTTAAAATGCTAAAACCAATATACCAGTGTAGGTAAAGATATGTGAAGCATCCATCCATCAATCCATTTTCTTTACTGCTTATCCTCACGAGGGTCGCGGGCTGCTGGAGCCTATCCCAGTTATCTTCGGGCGGGAGGCGGGGTACACTCTGAACCGGTCGCGAGCCAATCGCAGGGCACATAGAAACAAACAACCATTCGTACTCCTCGCATTCACCCCTACAGGCAATTTAGAGTCTTCAATCGACCTACCACGCATGTTTTGGGGATGTGGGAGGAAATCAGAGTGCCTGGAGAAAACCCACGCAGGCACGGAGAGAACATGGAGACTCCACAGGCGGGGCCGGGATTTGAACCCCGGTCCTCAGAACTGTGAGGCAGATGTGCTAACAAGTCGAGACTGATTATATTTCTCTTTAATCAAAATAAGACTTTGGAAAAAAACTTTTTTATATACAGTATATTATATATATTTAGTTCAAAGAAACAGCCTGGTGATAAATCAAAAAGTCATGGTTTATCCTGATTTTATTTATTTTTTTCCATTAGGACAGATGTGCCCCTGTACTGAGCAACGGCAGAATCACATCTCCACCTTCAGAACAAAAACAGAAGCAATCTGCTAAAATGACCTTGACATGGAGCAGAACATGGAGCAACAATCGTAATTCACGCGAATTTGCTGCGAAATTGTGTAACTGTTTTAGTGTGATTGGTGTAAAACAAAGATGGAAGTGCCTCTTCGTCTCGTCTTCGGCCTTGCCACCCAGTGGGAAAAGTAGTACAATGCAGGCAAATGATATGAGAGGCCGTAAGGGACATTATACAGGATTAGCGCTCACATACACACAAACTACTGAAAGGCTCTCATAAACACTATTCAACCACTCTCATACGTAAGACTGAAAGTCTTGCTCTCATAAACACTACTGAAACGCGCTCATGAGCACTTGTCAAATGTTCTTATAAACACAAGTCAAACACTCATACGCATGGCTGAAATTCTTGCTCTCATAAACTATACTCGACTGCGCTCAATGAACACTTGTCAAATGCTCTGATAAACACTTTTCAAACACTCATATGCAGTACTGAAAGTCTAGCTGTCATAAACAGTAGTCAAACACGCTCACGCGTGCATGTCACTGACGCTCAAGCATGCATGTCAATGACATTCACGTGCACATGTCACTGATGCTCACGCACACATCAATAACATGCACGCGCGCATGTCAATCACGCTCACGCACACGTCGATTATGCTCACACGCGAATAGTATAAATCTTAATTTAGTTACGTAGTTCAATTCAAAAAGTGAAACTCAGAGAGATGCACTGCACATACGCAGTGAAATATTTCATATTTAAAATATATATGTATAATTTTGATTATATCTCATAGCAAATAAAAACCACAAATTCCTCATCTTAAAATATAATGTGAAAAGAAATAATTAATTAATTCAAGAAATAAAGATTTTTAACAAAGATTAGGCAGGAATTTGCCCTCTGAAAAGCACTTTAGTGTTTAATCAATCTGTGAGTACTGAAAAATATGGACTTTTCGACCATATAATTTATTGAGATGTACCTATATTAAAAGAATAATCATTAACTATTTGACACTCAGTGTATCTAGTCTGTAGTGCATCTCTATTACACGAGGTTCACTTTTTGAATTGAACTTCCTAACAATATTATGCTTTTGACACTGATCTAATTCATAGAGATGTACCTGTCTTTAATTATTTCTTTGATTAGGACATCCATCCATTTTCCGAGCCACGTCTCCTCACTAGGGTCGCGGGCGTGCTGGAGCCTATCCCAGCTATCATCGGGCAGGAGGGAGGGTACACTCTGAACTGGTTGCCAGCCAATAGTAGGGCACATACAAACAAACAACCATTCACACTCACATTCACACCTACAGGCAATTTAGAGTCTCCAATTCATGCATGTTTTTGGGATGTGGGAGGAAACCGGAGTGCCCGGAGAAAACCCACGCAGGCACGGGGAGAACATGCAAACTCCACACAGGCGGGGGCGGGGATTGAACCCCGGTCCTCAGAACTGTGAGGCTGACGCTCTAACCAGTCGCCTACCGTGCCGCTTGATTAGGACAGTTCACATTAATCAACACATCAGGAAAAAAAGGCATTCATGTACTGTAAGTATGCCAGAGTAAACGCGGTGGCTAAATTTCACCCTTTGTCTTAAAGTGGTTATCAGAAAACACATACAATAAAAATACGATATTTAAGTATATTTTCACAAGGTCTGGAACTTATTGGGCTATTCTGGGACCTCAGGTAGCAAATTTTGTGCCATACCATGTGTAATTGTGTGTTGGTATGACAATAGAATTCCTTGTATCCCTTTGGCCACCTCATTAGGTACACCGTCGCAGGGGAGCTTATATGCGACCATCCGGCCATCCTGTCTGCAACAAAGGGTATACATTTCAGATTGTAATGCAGCAGTGTTGAAACTGTCTTAAGTTCAGGAGAAAACACACGTCCATTTGCGCTTTAGCCCCAAAGGCACATTTATTCGGCAGCACCCACGTTCGGTTAATGGCGTCTCGCTCTGGGTATACGAGCCTAGCCCTGCGTCATACACGGCAGCTTCTGATTGGCCGACCTATGCGTTATACCCTACACCACTAACAAATTAAAAGCAACCATATTAAGTCCATGGGGAAAAGCGTTATTGGAACGCAATAATCAATCAATCAAGTATATGACATGTATACATTACAAATATATATGTATATACGATTGCGATTGGCTGGCGACCAGTACAGGGTGTACCCCGCCTCTCGACCAAAGATAGCTGGGACATGCCCGCGACCCCAGTGAGGATAAGCGGTACAGAAAATGGATGGATGGGTGTATATACTATACAGTACAATGCTACATAACGCTGCTCCTTGAGTTAGGTTTACTATGCTTTACTTTCAGGCTGTTGGTCAATGTCATATTTTGTTTTGACATACCCAAAAAGCAGTTCCTTTTCAAAATGTATAAAGAGCTGCTGACACGTAAATTGCCTTCTCATACACACACGTCAAACGCCGTGCACACATCCAGGCTGTATAAGCTTACACACATATGTCACATCCATTCACACACCATGCTGAAATGCACTCAAAAAATTGTCCTCAAATCCTTTCACACATCAATCTCAAATGCTCTTATACATGCTACTGAAAACATTTTTGGGGAGATTTAAGATAGATAGGTGGTATCAATTGTGAGTTTCAGTATACTTTATGCTAAAAAAATTGGATGGTGGGCCATAGATTCGATGCCATTAATTCAAACCGTAAATATGCCACAAACTATAATCCCAAAACTACTGTATTTAATATTGTTTAAAACTCATTTTACAACACTAGTCTTAAAAATAAATGGTTTGCAGATGAATTGTTTTTTGAAAGAAAAAAATGCACCTGAAGTACACGTGTACCTGTCACAGACTCTCCTAAATTCCACTAACTACCCAGGCTAAACTTGGCTCCTTGCTGACATACAAATCTTGTCTTTCGGTGGAGATGTCTCACTTCAACAAATATCCTTGAGACCAATTCCTATTTAGACAGTCAACTTCCGTACAATCATTTTAATGCAGTAATAATACTAATAATGTCGCAGCACAGACATTAGATTATCTCGTGGGGAAAAACATTTTTTGAGGCAAAAAGTTAAACTTTTGGGGAAAATGGTAATTATTGGCGGTTAGGGTTTGGGTTTAAAAATTAAAATAGGCTTCAATTATCCGCAGATTTTTGCTTTTCATGGTCCGAGCTCCAGTATTTTTAGATGGACAGCTGACAAATTGTGACTTTTATAGTCAACATTATCCACAATAACTTCCTTTCTAGTGGTCTTATTTGACTTGCGAGTCTTTCAAGAGTCTTCACCATTTTAGTCCTCCTCCGAACGTTCTAACTTATTACACGGAGCACTCCATTGTCTGGCTGACCTTTCCGAGACGGCAGCCGTTCTGTCTTCGCGACAAAGCCAAATTACAAGACGTCAGTCTTAATTTACAAGATGGACATTGTTAAGATCTCGAGGCTGCTGGCGGCACCTTAATGCAACACTTTTCTGCTATCATTCCCATCTCACATGTTTACCCCTCTCCCCTGGCACCTCATTTGATTGCACCCAGTGGCAACCCGACTTCTGCCCAGCAGTATCTCCCCGGTCATCTTTGCAACTTGATTTGAGAGTGGAAGGCGGGTGCCGGGCGGGCTAAATGGCACATGGAAATGGGCTGATGATTGCCTTCGTACTCCCGCGAGGCGATGAAAGGCTCGAGTAGTTGATTAGCCGTACGACCCTGATGTTCTCGAGTGACATGCTGGCTCATCAGACCCCCATTCAGGTGTCTGGAGTTTGGGAGGTGCACCCCAGTGATTGCACAATGCTACATAATCGTACCTCATGCTGTACCCAAGTGTCCAGCATGCTCACACGTTTGAAGATGTACAGCGGCGCTCACTTTTGGTGAACTTTTTTTGTTTCGAAGCTGGGAAAATGTGGAGTCCAACCCAACAATGTGGAGAAAATAGCCTTTGCGTTGAAGAAATGTTGACATGTAATATCATAATGTAATATCTTGTTCAACTGTATTGTACTGTATTTACGAAAAAGTTAACTTGCCAAGTAACGACAGGGCAGTTGGGCTAGTTAGCTAGCTAGTACTCTCTGTTAACCGTAGCCACCGTTTGTGCTGTAATTTATGTTAGCAATGCTAAAGCGATAGCAAAAGACTTAACGTTATTGATAGACTGTTTAATGCCTGATGACATTTGGTGAGGTTTTCCACTGAGGTGCTAAGGCATAGTAAGAGTTAAAATGCTAATTGTTGTAGTTATTCATACAGAGAGGCTGTTTGCTGTTATTTTATTCTTGAGAATTGGAGGCTACTGTGTTAAATAGGTCAACGTTTGTTGGCTACTTATTCTGCATGGATTTGCTTATGTAAATTGTTGAATAAAAGTGGAATGCAGATAAATGTTTTGTGTTTTTGTTAAAGTGGAATGCAGATAAATGGTTTTATTTTATCATTGAATGCTAGTACTACCAACTAACACAACACTAATTGGACATGCTGTACAGGTAGTTCAGGTGGCTGACTGGTTAGCATGGCCGCCAGTTCACAGGTCGTGGGTTCGTAACCAGGCTCCTGCCTTGTTTTGTGGGGTTTGCATGTTGTCCGTGTACTTGCGAAAGAACTGAATAAAAATATTAAGATTATGTTGCGCCTACTTAAGTGTACTTTGTTTTTTTGTTTTTTTAAATAACATAATGAAAACATTAAATTTACATGCTTTGTTTGGATGGAATTTGGGTACAAAGTCATGTTCCTCTTATGAATTCCTTTTTTGAGCATTACATGGCTGCAGTTGCTACACTTCTTCAGCCTCACTCAACCAAATCGGGCCAAAATGACAAAAGTGTGCAGTTTGGGTTCCTTCGAAGCAATTCCAAAGCAGCTTGCTGCTTCAAATACAGCATGCGAGTATCCTAGCGTTTTGTAAAGTTAGTTGCTTCCTGTTCGTGTGCAATTAAATTGAACGTTTGGTGCTTTAATCTCCACTTCTAAGGGCAAGCAACAACAGCTGGAGTGGCTGGCTGCAGGCTTCCTTGTGTGTACTTTTTAACACACTAAATAGTCGTCGTTGTCAAGCTGGCTATAAAATTACTCTCAAGTCTTGTTTTCTTTTCTCTGCCGCATTGAAACATGATCTATGATGTGGCGTTTGTTGTTTGTGTCAGGACGTTGCTTTATTCATCGCTCCGATTCCTATTTACCGAACTAAAGCAGAAAGTGTTTTTTTTTTCTTCTGGTGCTACCGTTCCTGAAGGTAAATAGGTTTTTGCAGTCAGCCTTGTGCTGCAAGGGTTGTGGGTTATTTATTTTTAAATCTGCCATCATCTACATAAGTCAAACATTTGTGTGCAGTGAGTTCAGTCAAGAGAGACGTTAAGTAAAGTGTTGTTAAAGTGGAGGTCTCGGAGAAACTAAATCTTGTCCACGTATAATCCTTTCAGAAAAAGAGACACTTTTCTGCCTGTGCTTGGTAAGATAATGATGCTACTATAAGCGATACAACATCTTCAGGAGTCACGTTCTCCATTTGATGTTTGGTACCCCTTTCTCTCATCAGCATCTTCTTATATGCACGAGCGCCTTTTAATTGGCACCCGAGATGTCACGACGGCACATATTTCTTTTAAAGTTCGGGCTCCACTAATGATTTTAGCGTGAATATCGTGACAGCAGAGTGCTTTTTTTTTCTCTGGCTGAACAAACTACAGCGTCTCTTATTTTGGACGGAAGTTCATTATTTTAGGCTTGGGAAGAAAAACCACCAAAAAACAGACGTGTGTCAAGGCGGCGAGTTTCATTAAAAGTGTTCCCGCTGGCATATCCAATGCACTGTCTTGGCTGAAGTAATGACTAATTAGGAAAGTAATGCATGTGACAAGGGTCAGCATTTGTCACAGTAGCCAATAAGGGACATTTCCAAATAGAGATGATTAGTATGAGGGCTGCACTGGATAGGGACAAAGTAATTTATTTAGGGGTGAAATGTTATGTTTATTGGGGTGGCACGGCTGAGACGGTACATTGTGTGTTGTGATTTGCAACAGGTTGGACCCCAAAGCAGCAGGGCAGACTGGATCTAAAAAAAGGCTTTATTTGCTCAAAACACAAAAGGGGCAAACAAGGCCCACAGAGAAACCTCAATGCAAAATCCACAAAAGTCTCAAAAAACAAGGTTCAAAGTAACTAAGAAACACTAGGGGTAAACGCACCACAACATAAACCCTAACATATAGAGAGAAACGAGACATACAGCAATAATGATCTGACAAAGAGTGAAAGAAACCAGAGAAGTAAATACAAACAAACTGATGAGACAACAAGGAACACCTGGACAAGACGCGAGTTGCTGGAGGGAGCTGATTGGTTGACACAAGGTAGAGGGCTGACGAGAACAGGTGGAGACGAAAACCAAAGGAGCAGACGAGACATGAACGTGAAACAGGAAAACTTGACAAAGAGACAACCGAAATATAGTCAAGTCTACAAAAATACACATCATGACACTGTGACCATGTCCAAGTATCCTTGAGCAAGATACTCAACCCCAAGTTGCTCCTGATGCTGTGTCATCAGTAGGTGAACGAGGAGAGAGTTTTATAGCACTTTGAGTTAGGTTTGGGCATCGTTAGAATTTGAGCTATTCCGGTTCCAATTCTGGTTCCTTTGTTCGATTCCGGTTCCAAACGATTCTCGATTGCCATTATTTTAGGGGGCTGGGTCAAAAACGTTTGCATGGTTTAAATAAAGGGTGTCCAAATTATGAACATCCATTTTCTTAGCAGCCCACAATATAGACTAAAATGAACATTTGACTCGAGGTTCTTTATAATTAGTATCAATATCAAACCTATGAACTAAAAGGCAAAGTGTGTGGAACTAACCCAATTGACTTAATATTCATTAATTAATGTTTCAGCTAAAGGTTAAATATTTTAATCAATATATAATAATCAATATAAATTGTTAAAATAGTTATTTTAACTGTTTTAACTTTTATTTCATTGTTTCACTCACGCAGTTGACTGAGAGTTGACTTCACTGTATTCTGTTTCATCATGTCAAATGGTTTATGGTTTATGGAGAGTTTTAACTTGACTTCGTTTTAAGCTTGTAGCCTTTATTTTGTTTTTTGTTTTTTTAGGGGTACGCACGGGAACTCAGCAAAGTAACTTCACACGGCACCGGTGATTGTTTTTGATTTTTTTTTTTTTTTAAATGGATGGAACCAAATGCTATAAAATGCTGGTTCCTTTCCCTACCCACCGATGAGGCACAAGGTTACTGTTTGTGATACTGTGAGACAACTATGTGAATTTTTGTCCCAATTCATTGTGATGTAAAGTTGCTACCGTGAAGTTTTAGCCGAATGTTAAAAGTGATCTCCGATTGAAATGACAAATACATAAATTTTTTCCAACTACTGAACTCTACTACTGAAATACAGTGGTATATATTTATAATTTACTCCTATAAGTTTAAAAAAAAGAAAATTTTTTTTAGATGATAATTTGATACACTATCGCCGCCATGTTTTAGCATGGGCAAAGCATTCTGGGAATGATGGTGTAGAATGGCTGTTGTAAAATTGTTACGTTGCTGCTCTCTACGGAGCTAAGCTAGCCATTTGTGAACAACTTATCGTCAGCGAAAAGAGTTAAAAAGGCCATACTGCACCGCTTTTGGAAGCGATTTCCCATCAGGACAGAATGGTAAAAAGGAGGTAATCATTCACAGCTTTCCCAAAGAGAGAAAGTTGAGGAAACGGTGGGAGTATGTGGTCGGAACTGTTGAGCTGCCGAAAGATCCGCGGCTGTGTTCTCGTCACTTCAGCCCAGATTCTTTCTTTTTATTCTTTCCTCACAAGGAGCCTAAACGGCCGTCTGTGACAAGCGAAAGCCGATCAAAAAGACACAAAAGACAGGAGGCGCTGGCCACGTACCTTCATCAGCCCACTTTAGCAGTAGCTACAAATACACCACTGAATATGATGACTGAACAGCGTTCATTGCTGCTGGGGGCTGCTACTGTGGCTACTGCTATAAACTCCGGGCGTCGGGCACATCCTCATTTGACGTCACTACCCAGAATGCACAGCGACGAAAAATCTATGGCGGCCTATGTTGAAATTACAATTTGTAAAAATATATAAACCTGGAAATGATTATCGAAAGTTGTATCTTATTGTTATGTTACTCAAGTCGAAAGAGAGCATATATACCAAACATGTCATTGCAATCGGAGTTCACTTTAAGCTTTTATTTTTTTATCTTTAGTTTTTTTTGTCATCGGCGCTTACGTTGGTTTGAAGACTAAAATAAATGCTAAAAACCATCAGTGCAAAAGTGCAAGCAATGTCTCAATGTTGGCATATATGTATTTTACTGTTTGACTCGCCCAATTGACTGAGAGTTGACTTCACTGAAGCTCCGTGGTGTAGGCTGAGGCTCGGAGCGCGTCAGACTCTACACATCAGGAAAACTGCTTTGCACAATATAATGTAATTCCAAGCGTTGCACTGAGGCGACTGGTCATTCATTTTAACAAAGTTAAGACACACCTTTGTTCGCCGTTCGCTGTTTTGGGGTTAAAGTAATTTTAGGGGGGATAGTCATATTTTTTATGGGGGGAAAAAAGAAAGTTTAAAACAAGAGCAACTGTATTTTCTGTACAACAATAACAATTATTAGTGTGGGATATATATATAAATAGATCATTTTGAGTGGCAAAAAAACTTATATTGGGGGGAAGTCGTATTTTAGAGGAAAACATGTTTAGGAGGAAAAAATCCTAATTTTACTTTTTAAGAACATCTAAAACAATTAAAAATCTCAACACTATTCTCTAATTTTGGTTTAAAATTCTGATTTTATGGGGTCAATCCTTTGTTGGGGATAAGAAGTCATATATTGGTGGGAAAAAAGTATTTTGTTGGGATAAAAGTCAGATTTTGGGGTCAAAGTCTTAATTTGACATTTTAACAAAGTGTCTAAAACAATTACAACTCCATTCTGTATACCGAACGAATACTATTTAGACAACTGCAGAAGGAAGCAGGTATCTATTAGGAGTAAGGCGTTTCGTGGGGGATGAGGTGGTAGACATTGCAATATGTTGAAGGGAAAATTGAGTTTATTCAAACAAAAATACAATTTCACTTATCAGAGAGACTTGTTTACGTGCCTCTAGGTGCTGCTATTTTGGCAAGCAACCTGGTCTGTGTGTTCCCACCTGCTTTCTTTCCTGATTTGGGGGGATAAATCAGCACTATTTCTTCCAAAATTTGAGGAAATATGTTATATCAGTACTGATAATTTATCTTCTCCAGCGGCACGGTGGACGACTGGTTAGAGCGTCTGCTTCACAGTTCTGAGGGCTCTTGTTCAATGTGTGGAGTTTGCATGTTCTCCCTGTGCCTGCGTGGGTTTTCACCGGGCACTCCGGTTTCCTCCCACATCCGAAAAACATGCATGGTAGGTTAATTGAAGACTCTAAATTTCCCATAGGTGTGAATGAGAGTGCGAATGGTTGGTTGTTTGTTTATATGTGCGCTGCGATCGGCTGGCAACCAGTTCAGGTTGTACCCCGTCTCCTGCCCGATGATAGCTGGGATAGGCTCCAGCACTCTCGCGAGCCTTGTGAGTATAAGCGGCTCAGAAAATGGATGGATGAATGGATGGATGGATGGATGGATGATCTTCTCCAGACATATTTCAGTACATTTTAGTCTGGCACTGACATCTACTGGCAAATACACAAAGTAAAGCCATAAAAATTATTATGTCATTTCCCCCTTCAATGTAGTTAAAGTGATTAAGCCGTTTAACACGCAAGTGCTCATGCATATAGAAATAAAGCATTCTGGCCGTTAGCTGCTAATTAGGCAATAAAAGTCACATTGTTAAACACGCTTGTAAAAGTGCATATTAATGTATGCAAAAGTTACAACGCGATTAATAATGGAATATCTGAGATGAGAACTCCTTTTAATGATTTATACTATTCATGAAAGCAATCTGAACAGATTAGAAACAATTATACATTAAAGAAATAGCAGAATCGGCTATTGATTACATTGTTTCAAGGCATGTATAAATATAGAATTAGGGGTCATACAAATAGATGTATGCGTATTTTAATGAGGATTTAAAGGTTTATTTTCACTATTTTATTAATTACATAACTACAGTGCTTTTAATGTTAGAATGCAGGGGCGTCCAACTTTTTCCTCCGATGGCTGCATACAGCACATACTGTAATTTCTGTACATTTTTTTCCACAAAAAATTGTCAAAAGTCAATAGTGCGCATTATACATAGGTCAAGGGGAATGGAAAAAAAACATCTAGAGCATAGGTTATAGCAAACTCAAGGCCTGGGGGCCGGATGCGGCCCGCCACATCATTTTATGTGACCCGCGAAAGTATATCATGCTCGTCAATTTCCGTGATTTTTGCTAAAATCTGTACTCAAATTCCAAGTTGTCATAATAATAAACAATATTGTTGAGATATTGCATTTTTCTGTGACCAAACCCTTCTTCTACAGTAACTTAAACGATACTTGAACAAACTATTATCCTTCTCTTCTGATTTCAAAACAAGTTATCTCTCAATTTGTTGTGTAATGGTAATAATATGATTTGGTGAATAAACCTTTCACTGTTCTAACAGCCCTCTGAGGGAAATCATAACTATAATGCAGCCCGAGACAAAATTGAGTTTGACACCCCTGATCTGGAGGTTATGAAAAAGCTGTACACTTTATTTCCAATATGCCACCGCCACCCAGAGGTTATGAAAAAGGTGTACACTTTCATTCTAGTATGCCACCGCCACCTAGAGGTTATGAAAAAGGTGTAGCCTAAACTTCCAATCTGACAGGGGTACATTTGACTGGGAATATGTACAGTTGTGCTCATAAGTTTACATACCCAGACAGAATTTGTGAAATATTTTTTTTTTTTTTTTTTTAAATACGACTAATGACTGAAAAACAACCTTCATTAATTTCTTTATGGTTAAGTTTTGGTTAATGATAATGCTTTTCTGAAATGTTTGACAGTTTAATTTGAAAACCATTAAAATAAAATTAAATGTGTTTCGCCTGGCCCTTCATGTTTTCTTTAAAGAATTGTACAAGTTTTACAAATTATGCCTGGGTAATCAAATATATGAGCACAACTGTGTGTTTTCTCATCTACTAAATAAAAGTAAGGCTGTGAATTTCAAAATAAGTGTAAATAAAAAGAAAGTATTACATGTTCAAGTGTTTAACTTCAGAATAATTCTTTGAAAAAACTAACAACATCCAGATAATACTTCATGCTTTGATTATATGGGTAGAAGCAAAATCATGCATTGTAAAAATGCATTATACATAGGTAGAAGGGTTTTCCAGAATTTTGAGGTCAACTTTGGGGGTGCGCATCCATCCATCCATTTTCTTCACCGCTTATCCTCACTAGGGTCGCGGGCGTGCTGGAGCCTATCCCAGCTATCTTCGGCCGTGAGGCGGGGTACACCCTGAACTGGTCGCCAGCCAATCGCAGGGTACACATAAACAAACAACCATTCGTACTCACATTCACACATACGGACAATTTAGAGACTTCAATCGACTTACCATGCGTGTTTTTGGGACGGGGGAGGAAACCGGAGTACCCAGAAAAAACTGGGTGTGCATTATACAAGAGAAATTACGGGAATAGGAATTATTCGCCTTTAACTTAATAAACATGCTAAAACCAATCCATCAACCGATTTCATCCTATTCTTATATTGTAAAACTATTACATAATAGCTTTCTGTGAAGGTGAAATAGTTGAGGATTTTTCAGGATTTTGGGGTGGTCCACAGCCCTGTATTCCCCATTAGAATAGATCTGCTCCTGCAGTGCATCAATAATCCCATCTCGACATTTAGTAGCAAAATCTATTGTAAAATGAAAATGTTTCTATTTTAAGATGGAAACTTGAAGATCATTAATGTGATATGTTCACAAATCAGACCTTGACACAGAGCAGAAGATATTTTTGCTTCTGAAACAAGCATCCTTACGAGAAAGTGTCTCTATAGTTTCTTTGTGGATTTCAAAAAGCTCTATATAAAACCAACTTATTAGTAGTAGTAGTACAGTCATCCCTTGCTATATTGTGGTTCACTTTTTGTCACAGACATTTTTATTGTATTTATATCACAGATTATTGACTGTATCGTGGGATTTTTTGGTGATTATTTTTCCACACAGACTGTTACTGCTGACTCACATGACAGTAAGTGTGAGCCAGGAGGAAAGAGTGTAAAAAGACAGAGAGTCCTAAGCTTGGAAATATTTTCCCCCTAATAAAAGAAGCTATAGTGCAATGTGCGTATTGCACAGTACAACCGGCACAAGTTATACAACTGCACATCTACGGTTAAGTAAACATTGTCAGCTAATTGAATATACCAATACTAGTTAGAACAAACTGTAATCAATAACAGGTAGGTTTGGATAGATGGGGGCTGAAAACAGCCGTTGGTGCACTTTAAATCGCTTTGTTGAACAAACCGTGACAAAATACAGTAAACTCCAGCACAGTCTCCAGGTAGCCTCAACTGACGCTGTCACTGATCACCAGAGTGGCTAAAGTTTAACCAGTTAACAGCCATTGAATTTTACATTGGCATTTGCTGACATTCACGTCACTGAACAGTAGGGATGTAATGATATCTATATCTCACGGTTAATTTTTTTCATATTCATCTTATCGTATAATAATTACTGCACTATTGTGGGAAAGCTCACAGTATTGCAGTAAGACACATGGTACAGGTGGGGCGAAGAAGGCGATTGGAGCAGAACCGATAGCCCTCTCTTTTTCTTGCTGCTCGAGTCCTCGATCGTCTTTAGTAGTTTCTGACATCTTCAAATCATATACTGATTACCCGTGCACTTCGATCCCCATCCATCTAATGTTTACATGAGTATACCTCCAAAACAAGAAACAATCAGCACAACAAATGCACAGACAAAAAAGATTGGCTCCTGTTTCGGTTTAACTCTCATTGTACATCATATATTTAAAATGTAACTCCGTCAAAGCTGACATTTTTTGACATCTGAGAAAGATGTCTCTGGTTTTAATTTTGAAGTCATCACTTCATGGTACAAAGAAAAGTGCATTTTGGAAAAAAATCTGCGAGTAACTTCATTCATTATTTTGCTAATATACCGCATACATTTATGGCCTAAATCTACATAAAAATTTATCAGTTAATGCTTTTTTGCATGTTTTTGTACTTGAAATTCCTCTCAGTTGTAAAATTGAACAAATACTAAAGGACTAAGTATTGATCAACAGTCAAATATTCTCCCTGTAATTCATATCTCTGTTGTTTTAAGTGGACTGAAAAAAAAATGTATTTCATTTTTTATACATTTTTAAAATTAATCATCCGATGAATAAGTTATCTGCCAAATATCAGAATCGGCATCGGCCTTAAAAAAATCCATATTCGTCAAGCCCTAATAAAAAGATTTTATCTGTTTACTTGGTTTGAAGCACTGCAGCACTACACTTATCGCCATACAAATAGGCATCATGTCGTGATAGCTTTATTCAAATAAATTAAAACTAAGACAGTTGAGACAATTTGAATGCACTATCCTTTTTTTCTAGTTACAGCATTGTCGAGGTATCAGATCGGACTCGGCAGATACTCGAAATCAAGTGACTCAGCCTCGGAGGCAAATTTTTTTTACGTGTGAGTAGGAGTCGGACAGGTTATTAGGGGCGTCCCACACATTTCACGGTGCGCCACCACTCTTTTTGTTTGGTGTTTGATTTGAGTCATTTGACTTTGTATGGTTGGAAAATTAGTTAAATGATTGCGATTGGATGACAATTAACATTGCAAGTAGATAGGTCCCCTATGGTAGCTGTCGAAGACAGCTACCATCAGTTTATGCATGAAGAATGAAAGGATGTATCAATTATCAATTGCTTATTTATGTATGAGTCACAACGCCACGGTGATTATTGCCAACACGATGGATGAATGCGCACCCCCAAAGTTGACCTCAAAAGTTCAGTGTTGATACACTGCATTTCTCTGCAGTATTGCAAAACAAACTGCTCAACAATCCGCAGTGGGCTACCGGCGTTACGTGGCTACTGTATGCCGTGTGAGTGTTTTGATTAACTCGTCCACATGGGCTGGAGATAAAGTGCTACGCGCTGACGTCGGGTCAAGAGAAAATATGGTGGTGATTTGTTTTCTGCGGGACCCGACTGGTTGTTTGGTAGATGGACCTGCAGGCTGCAGGTTATTAACTCTGCTGGAGATGCTTTTTTTGATTTCTGTCACCTTCATGTATGGTTTACTGTGGTCAAACAATGTCAGTCTGTCCCAAAAACATTTCCTTTTTCCCATAAGAAATTAACAATAACTGTAATTTACCAGCTGGCATGGTGGTCAACTGGTTAGCACATCTGCCTCACAGGTCTGGGGACAGGGGTTCAAAACCTGGCCCCGCCTTTGGGGAGTTTGTCTGTTCTTCCCGTACCTGGGTGGGTTTTCTCCGGGCATTCCGGTTTCAGAATCAGAATCATATTTATTTGCCAAGTATGTCCAAAAAACACACAAGGAATTTGTCTTCGGTAGTTGGAGCCGCTCTAGTACGACAACAGACAGTCAATTGACAGAGAACATTTTTGAGACATAAAGACATTGACAAAAACAGTCACTGAGCAATAAAGGGTTGCTAGTTATCTGGTAATGCCGGTACAAATTATTATTTTTTTGACAATTGTGCAAAAAGATGAACTAGCACTTAGAGCAGTTCGAATGACTAATCTCGCAATAGTCCGGTGCAATGACCATTGTGCAAAGGGCGCCGAGACTTCAAGGAGTGTATGCAGTTTAAAGTGACGAGTAGTGCGATAATCTGTGACAATGTTGATTGTGCAAATGTTGCAGATACTCCTCAATCTGTGTGCAAATGGGGCAGATGCTACTCTGGCATGAGTGGCCATTATTGGTCAACAACAGATATGCAAATAGTGCAGCATGGCGAGACTACTACAGTGAGTGCACGAGTCATATATAACTGGCCCGACAGAAATGTGACAACAAACTCAGACAAAAAAATTGGCAGCATGTTGCAATGGAATTGTAGGTTAGCTGTTTAAGAAGTTGATTGCAAGAGGGAAGAAGCTGTTGGAATGTCTGCTAGTTCTAGTTTGCATTGATCAGCAGTGCCTACCTGAGGGAAGGAGCTGGAAGAGCCGGTGACCGGGATGTGGAGGGTCCGAGAGGATTTTGCACGCTCTTGTCTTAGTTCTGGCAGCGTGCAAGTCCTCAAGGGTGGGTAGGGGGGTACCGACAATCCTTTCAGCAGTTTTGATTGTCCCTTGCAATCGGAGTTTGTCCTCTTTTGTAGTAGCACCAAACCAGACTGTGATGGAAGAACACAGGACTGATTCGATGACTGCTGTGTAGAACTGCCTCAGCAGGCCGTGCTTTCTCAGAAGCCGCAGGAAGTACATGTTCTGCTGGGCCTTTTTGAGGACGGAGTTGATGTTGATTGCCCACTTCAGGTCCTGAGAGACTGTAATTCCCAGGAACTTGAAGGTCTCGACGGTTGACACAAGGCAGCTGGACAGCGTGAGGGGCAGCTGTGGCGAAGGATGCCTCCTGAAGTCCACGATCATCTCTCCAGTCAGCGTGTTCAGCTCCAGGTTGTGTCGGCCGCACCACAGCTCCAGCCGCGCCACTTCCTGTCGCTATGCAGACTCGTCACAGTCCTTGATGAGGCCGAGGACAGTGGTGTCATCTGCAAACTTCAGGAGTTTGACAGCCGGGTGCGTTGAGTTGCAGTCGTTCATGTAGAGAGAGAAGAGCAGCGGAGAGAGGACACAACCTTGGGGTGCCCCAGTGCTGATGCTGCGTGTGGATGAGGTGGTCTCTCCCAGCCTCACCTGCTATGTCCTGCCCGTCAGGAAGCTGTAAATCCACTGGCCGATGACAGGCGAGACGCTGAGCTGGAGAAGCTTAGGAGGTAAGGAGTTCAGGGATGATGGTGTTGAACGCTGAGCTGAAGTCCACGAACAGGATCTTCGCATACGTCCCTGCACTGTCAAGCTGTTCTAGGATGAAGTTCAGTTTCCTCCCACATCCCAAACACATGCGTGGTGGGTTGATTGAAGACTCTAAATTGCCCGTAGGTGTGAATGTGAGTGTGAATGGTTGTTGGTTTATATGTGCCCTGCGATTGGCTGGCGACCCGTTCAGGGTGTACCCCTCCTCCCGCTCGAAGATAGCTGGGATAGGCTCCAGCAGCCCGTGACCCTAGTGAGGATAAGCGGTAAAGAAAATGGATGGATGGATGGATATAATTTACCACCATTCTTTGATGCATTCTTCACACAAAAGGATTACTACTCAGCCATTCGAACTCTGTTGCTAACCAAAAAGACAGCAGCATCCCAATCAACAACTACCCATGTCAGGGTTTTTAAAGTGTGCTGTAGCAAATAATGACGTGTAACCTCTTGATAGAAACATGGCTTTAACATACCTGCACAATTAGAATTTGGTTGTTGTGACCGAAACTATACCCACTTAGTGGAAACTCAACATACCTGCACAATTAGAATTTGGTTGTTATCCAAAAAAGCAGCACCATCACCATCAACAAAACATCCCAATTTTGCTAAATCTTTGATCAGTTATTATTGATACAATTGAATATGTTCATAAGTAAAAAATAAACCATTGCATGAAAACTAGCATGGGTTTAGGGAAAACCGGACCACTACTTGCGCAGCAATGAAAATTGTGGAGGAAATTGCAAATGAAAATAATGATTTGAAGAACAAAATCGATCACAGATGATTAGTGAGGGATATGAGGGGGTGCTTACTCATTGGTAAAAAGCTACATGGAAAATAGACAGCAATGTGTAAAAATGAATGACACTTTTTAAATGTCATTTTTGCAGATGACACATTTTTTTGGGGGGGTTCTTGTGAAAAATGTAAAGAACTTTTGTGTGGCCTATGACTCCATTAGAATTCTGTTGCCCCCCAAAACAGCTGCACTATCACCATTAACAATGTGCCTTGCAGGTCAAACACCACTCAGGGCAGGGTTTCAAACTGTCATGGAGCGACCGAAACTATACCCACTTAGTGGAAACATGCCTTTAACCTAACCTTACGTTTTGGCTGATTGCACCATTATAATTTTGTAGCTAACCGAAAACAACAGTACCTAATGTAGCACATAAACAGTCCGTCAAAAAAATGTGTCGCTCGAAACATGTTCCCTGTGGAGACGGTGTCTTTAATGACAATTAATGTTGCCGTAGATTCTATCTTGTGGCCATGTCACAATGTTGTGTGCATGCATGTTTACGTCCTCTGTGCAGCTACGTGACCTATTAATTCTGCCCAGTTTGCATCAATTGTTCCTGCTTTGGTGCATTTCTCTATTTTTTTAGTTTTATACTCCAACTTCACTGAACATAAGATGAATATTTACCATATTTACCCCAAAATGCATTCATATAATTCAAAGCCTCAACCATTTGCAGATGAGTGAATAAACTCCACTATTTGCAGCAAAGCAGCATGTCCTCTCACACGTGACCAGATGGTTGTCATGCCCTCCGAGTGTGTTAATTAACAATGACAATGGCACTCGGTGAAGCGTAGGCCTCCGCCAAAGCTGAATAATAATGTCAAGATAGTGTTGGATTCCTCTCTCCTGCAGGTTTTTTTCATACCAACTCACTCCTCTTTCTGACTAGCTTCCTTTTATGCGCAAACAAGACAGAGTAAACAGTGGACAGATTTGAGCGGTTTCCCCATAATGGAGCAATCACCCATCGGGGTTTAGGCGGAAGGATGGCACATTGCTTGCTGCATACCAACGCTCAGATTTAAAAGAATCAAAAGGAATCCCAAAACAAGGCATCAAATTTTAATTGCGGGCATCCATTGGGCTCCAAAGTTTGTTTGAGCATTTTAACGGCAACTTCCCCCACAGTCTAGCGCATGAGAAAGTACGCACATAAAGCCTCTCAGCTGAGCCTATCCTCCCAACAATGCCAATATTTTATGTCGTGGATGAATAGATGGCTCCATTAAGATCTTATAAAATCTTTTCTCCTGAACCCAGGATATTTATACATGGTCACAACAGTTTCTTAGAAGCCACTACCATTCTCGGAACTGTCTGGACAATCGAAACAATGAGTAAACATGTTTTTGTACAAGTGAAGTCAATTTGGCCTGGCTCTATCAGATTTTGAATGACATGCAATAGATTCTGCAAGTCTTCAGAACTCTTCTGGATTGAAAGAACATCAATCTTACTGAATAAAATCTCTTGTTTGGGGTTGGTGTTTTCAAAGCAGCACCATCACCTCACCTTGTAGGGGATGCAAATAACTCTTTTACAGGTCAGGGGGGTTACCAACCAAATGTAGATGATCTTTTTGTGGCCTCGAAGCCCAATAGGAAAAATGATAGACACCAGTCATGCTTGCTACACTGTTTCCATGGCAACTTAAGGTAGCTGAGGGCTCACCAACCTCACATAACATCCAAAGAACAGGAAGAAGTGGTAGAAATACAGTCAGACATGCACCCTAAAACCTAAAAAAAAATACTATAAAGATTGAGAGAGGTTTATTTATCAATACCAATTTGGGAATTTAATTACTACTAAAAAGAGATTTGAAAGAAGGCTTTTTTTTTCACCACAGCTCCTTCCGCTAGATGTGGAGGGACACTGACCTGCTTAATGCTAATCCAAATTTTCTAACTGTGCAGCACAAAACAACAAAATATATCACCATGTTTTACTGACAAAAAGGAAAAGGAGAACTAGTAGAAATGCAAAGACAGATACATATTAAATTCCTGAAACACCACTAAAAACATTATGAGAGAGGTTCATTTATACATATTAATTTTGTAATTTAACCTCTACTAAAATATTTTTTTTAAATTTCACCACAGCTTCAGCTGCTGGATAGAGAGGCACACTGCCCCACTTGGTGCTAATGCAAAATCAACGGTTTAGCACGTAACGACAAAAACAAACAAACAAAAAAAAACATCTTGTAAAATTAACAGTAGTTAACTTGTTTTTGTCCTTGTATGTCAGTTCTGTAAATGTTTCATGATGGTGGTAGTTTGACAGATTATTTTATATTATTGCCAATGGGAAAAATACTGTAAAAAACAATAATTACTTGTCCCCTGCGACTTACTGGCGACCAGTTCAGAGTGTAGTTCGCCTTTTGCCCGAAGCCAGCTGGGAGAGGCTCCAGCGCCCCGCGACCCTAACCAGGATAAGCAGTGTTGAGAATGGATGGATGGATGAAAAAAAAAAAAAAAAAAGCAGTTGTCTGGCAGTACAGAATTTTGGTTTGTTAACCAACCGGCAGATTTACATGCGAGTTTTCATTGGGGAAACACGTGAATGGGAATCGCACTGTTCACAGCTTGTGGCGGGCGCCATACAAAAAAAGCTGAATTGTTCCATGTGATAGTATGTAGGTGAAAGAAAAGCAATGAATAAATAAGAGGTTATGCAGTGGCAAAATTGAAATCAGCCTTGGATTCAATTTGTTGACGGCACGCTACTGTAAAGGCGGAAAATGTCTTCCAGCGTCATATCGTGCTAATTTGCATTCATGCACAGCAACACGATGCAAACTGCAATATCCTCCCCATTGTTCCCCGATACATCTTTGAGTCCTTAATGCATCTAATCACTTATTTTAATTCATTCAATGCAGGATTTGCGAATAATTCTAAGAGTTGAACAGATGCTCAAAAGACTTGAACAATGCCTTTTTCCCCCATTTTCATTTTCATGACGTCTGTGCAATCTTGTGCTTCTTCCCTTTTGAAAAAGAAAAGCGTCATATAAATGGCTTTCCTAATGACTCTCAGCAGGACTGCTCACTTCCATCTTTTATGAAGCAGGAAGAAAGGCATGCATCATTATACTGCGCCCATCTGAAATCCACAAGCAGCGTGATGCTTTACAGAAAGAATCCCCTCCTGGCAAATCGGGCGTAATGGGCCACATTAGCACGTCGTTAGCCTGTTAGCGAGCCTGGAGGTCAGACGCCTGCTGCCAAATTCCTGCTGCTCTTTAAAAAGGAAGCGCTGGCTCCTGATAAAAGACCAATGCGGAGTACATTTCCATACGGTTTGAACACTTTGGGGATTCAAATGCTGCTGTATTTTAAGAGCCACCCATTGGAAACCTTGTTGAAAAACCTCAATCGAGGAAAGAATTGTGGAGTTCCAAGCCCCACACTGTCCTCATTGATCACCCTGTCACAAGCGCCGAGACAGATGGAATGACAGTGCAGTGAGGCTGAAGCAAAACCGAGAGTGACAGGCAGGGGAGGAATATAGTCTGTTCCTCAATGTCAAAAACAACCCAAAACAGTCCATCAACTTAAAGTATACGACTGAAATGTGACGCAGGGGATCCAAAAGAGACAAATGGGCTCAGGTCGAATATCCAAAAGACAAAGTGACAGGTAGAGAGTTGGCCACAATTCAACTACGTCCTTGAATAAAATTTTATGATCTTAGCATCATTGTAACGCTGATTTCCTCATTTGCACTCTATTCTGCTCTATCTAGTTCTGTGAGCTAGATCAAATGAACAAAAATGTATCAGTGTTGTATGATTTCAAAGAAAAAAGTAGCACTACTCCTGATTTCGTGACTGGAATACAATACATACTACAGCGTCCTTAGAAGTTCCTGTTGCGCGTTCAAGCAGTCACAATAGTTCAAATTGAAAATATCATTACCAAGTCCATGGCGGCACGGTTGACGACTGGTTAGCACATCCTGCCTGACAGTTCTGAGGACCCGGGTTCAAATCCGGCCTCCGTCTGTGTGGAGTTTGCAAGTTCTCCCCGTGCCTGTGTGGGTTTACTTCAGTTTCCTCCCACATCCAAAAACATGCGTGGTTGGTTGATTGTAGACTCTAAATAATGTGAGTCCGAATGGTTGTTTGTTTATATGTGCCCTGCGATTGGCTGGCGACTAGTTCGGGGTGTACCACGCTGGAATAGGCTCCAGCACGCCTGCGACCCGAGTGAGGATAAGCGGAAAGGAAAATGGATGGATGGATTACCAAAATCCATAGATTTTGAAAAGAAATTATACAAAAAGGTAGCCAAGGTCAAATATGTCCATCTTTGTCAGTGTTCTATCAGTCTGAATGTTTATGGGTTGTTATTTTACTAAAAAAAAGTATCAGTATTCCCACACTACTGGATTTCGCATTACTTGACGACTCTGCATCATTTGCACTACTGGTCACCTTACATTGCTTAATGACTCTTTGTCCTTGTGTGTTTATGTCCTAAATGTATATTTGTTGTAGTGCCTTGTTTGCTGTTGTACAAGAGTGGCTCCAACTACCAGAGACAAATTCCTTGCATGTTTTTAACATAATTGGCCAACGAAGTGGATTCTGATTCTGAATTAAAGAAAAAAATATAGCATAATCACGTGATCGGAAATTGGGACTGATCACGTTATTTATTCAATTTTTTTATAAAACCGGCTTCACATTGCCAAATATGTATTTGTCGAGCCACGAAAGATTCACACATTAGCCTGTCACAGTGGTCATTTGCCCAACGTCTCACACAATGGCCCGCCTGTACTTCCTCTTTGGGGTTCGTTTCCCATCTTCTTATTCAGAGGTTAATGTCGGTCGGCAAACCAGTTTACTTGTGTGTTATCGCCAACAACCGGGCTGAAGCGTGTCGCAGATGCTTGCCCACAACCCAAAAAAAAAATGAATGGGGGAAAAAAAAGAAAATCCTCCAATTTACTGGTAGCACATTTGCGAATAAGGCAAAATGTAGGGCAAAAAGTGACCATTAGGGGCAGGCTGAAGCCCTGCACTATACATTTTGAATGAAATGACAAATAGCAACCATTGTCAAATCCGTCTGTTGTTATCTACCAGTTTAAATGTCAATGAAGGATTATTTTACTTACAAAATGAAAATGTAAAAGGTTTTTGCTCTTTGTTGAAAAAAGAAGCCTTTATATTCTTAATAAAATGACACATGGTAACTGAGGTCAAATCACTCTGAGAACATTTTTTGATTAGAATACAAAACTCATCAAATGTGGAGTGAATATGGCAAAGCTTACTTGAATTTCAGTAAATGTACTGATTGTACAGCAAATACCTTTTAGCATTTTCTGTACCGCTTATCCTCACTAGGGTCGCGGGCGTGTTGGAGCCTATCATAGCTATCTTCGGGCGAGAGGTGGGGTACACCGTGAACTGGTGGCCAGTGGGCACGTATAAATAAACAACCATTCACACCTACGGGAAAGTCTTCAATCAACGTACCACGCGTGCTTTTGGCATGCAGAGTCCACACAGGCGGGACAGGGATTTGAATCCCGATCCTCAGAACTGTGAGGCATAACCAGTCGTGCACTGTGCCGCCCAGACTGATTATGTTTCTCTTTAATCAAAATAAGACTTTGCAAACATCTACTTTTACTTTGGAAAACGGTCAACATTTTTGCAGATTTTCTGGCAGATGTGGCAGACCAAACCAGCAACTGTATCGTAATCAATTTATGTTTGTGCATTGTCTGCACTGTCAACTTGAACAAAGAGATTGAAATAAAAAAAGAAACAATTTCTGATTCATCAATTAATCAAAATTATAATCAACAGATTTATCAATTATTAAAACAATCATTGGTTGCAGACCCAGTGTCAAAGGCTAAAGCTCATTTGCGGAAGGGACGTCTGAGACAGGACAACTTGGCAGGAAAATGGACGCACTGACCCCAGTCAAAGATGACGTAGATGATGGAAAGGGATCAATACTTGTGGTCAAGGAGGAGGTTAATATGGAGAAGGAGAGTAAAAAAAGTGATGAGGTTACCCAATAGAATCTGTCAGTCAGTATCATCTAATTTGACTCACCTTCAAAACAGTTTTCGATCATAGGCCGCATTATGTGGGAATGCGTTTATGGGAAATGAGTTGCCCCCACTCGCGGGATAAGTCGTTGATGCGACAATTGGCAAGGAATGCCGTGAGACGCTGCCACGCGTCCATCGGTGTGCAATCTATTCAAGGCTAAAAAGGTGCACCGCTAAGGCTAACAAGTGCGAGGTCTCGTCGGCAAATAATGTGGGAAAGTCGTCTGTGAGAAATGGCCGTCAATTAATGGCACTTACGGGACTAATGCTGAGCAAAGAGTAATCGTAATGAGGATATGTGAAGGTGGAATCACATCTCTGGAAGTCAAGTGGCACGTTTAAAGATTCCTGCCGAATGCTAAAAGCTGACACACCATCCCGGCAGCCACACACACTCATCACACCATCAAGGTCGTTTGGTAGGTGTAATCAACCCGACAAGCGGATGGAAATGGAGAGTCGCTTAAAAGCAGTGATGGGGGAATTATGCGTGACGGTCCGGCAGGTGATTACGCTAATTAGTTGCCTCTGTCTGCAAGGAGGCGTGCTAATCAAGCCAAATCAGCCCGTGTGGTTTGTTTGGGATGAAAACGTGCAGCCTTGCCTCATCACAATGTCTGATAATATGGAATTGGACACGGTGAATGAGTCGATTTCCCTATTGCCTGCTTCATTATGTGTTGATGGGGTATTAAAGCCTGTGTTAATGTGGCTCTTTCCCATCATTTGTGTTTAAAGCAAGAACGGTGCATTCAAGTTGTGCATTTTAGATTGGGATTTTAGCCATAAGGTTACGGCTTTAGAAATTTCGATTTATACCTTTTACCAAACAGAGGCCAAATGAGGGCAACTTCATTCAGGAAGAACTCAGATTGTAGGATGATGATGATGCAGGATTTAGTCTCTCACAGTTGTATCATCAGATGTTTTTGGTGGCACGGTGACCGAATGGTTAGCACATCTGCCTCACAGTTCTGAGGACCGAGGTTCAAATCCAGACTCGCCTGTGCGGAGTTTGCATGTTCTCCCCGTAACTGTGTGTTTTCGTCGGGTACTCTGGTTTCCTCCCACATCCCAAAAGCATGCACGGTAGGTGAATTCAAGACTCTAAATTGCCCGTAGGTGTGAATGTGAGTGCGGATGGTTGTTTGTTTTTGTGCCCTCCGATTGGCTGGCGACCAGTTCAGGCTGTACCCCGCCTCTCGACCGAAGATAGCTGGGATAGGCTCCAGCACGCCCACGACCCTAGTGAGGATAAGCGGAAAGGAAAATGCATGGATGGATGTTTCTCAATGGACACGATGGACATTTTACAATGATCAAATGTCTTGCCTAGTGGCGCTTCCTCTGCATTTCAATAACTGGTTATACAAGCCCCTTCAAACTTTTTAGTTTTTGTTTTTGAGAAAAAGCACACACACTCACACACACACAAACAACTAAAAACCTCTGCAAAAAGGACATTACTGCATTACTCTCTTAGTGGTGAAACTCTTTGTGTCTTCACGACTGTTTTATGCTGCCCCCCGGTGTCACACACACCAGAAGGAGTCGTACCGAATTATTTATGCTGCACCAACTGTTTTCTACTGTTCTTGATTTTACAGTATTTATGAAAGCTATTACTATATGTTTTATAAAGTAACTATTATAGAGTCCTTATTAAAAAAAAAAAAAACATTCTACATGGGGAGGGGGGGGGGGGGGGTTGGAATGGCTTCATAGTATTTAGATTCATTTCAATGGGGAAAGATGGTTTGAGATACAAGGTTTTTGAGTCACGAGCGTGGTCGCAGAACGAATGAAACTAGTATGTCAAGGCACCAGTGCATTTCCCACATAATATTAAATTCATACAAACAACTAAGCTATAGTTGCTCACTTTTATCCAGTCTTGCAACACTAGAAAAAAACATGAAACATTTTTTTGACACGTACTGTGAAAGGGGTTAAAGTTACCCCAAAATATATGTGCCGCTAAAAAAATCAGCGCATTCATTTTTGTTCAAAGTCCTACTTTCATCATTCCGACCGAGTTGGTGCACCTTCTTCACTCAAATTGTAGCCATTAATAGCCATTCTGTTCAGTCACACAATTTTCACTATAGTGCTAAAAAGAAGAATGGAGTTCAAACAAATATATTTTATGGAGGAAATACCCCCAAGCATGCACACAGTTTGGGAATGCCAACATTATACCAATTCACAGTAGCAAAGCAGTTGTGGAACATACCGTATGCGGGACGTAAAATCATGCAAATACCTCTGGGCAGTGCCATGCAAAGCTTGGTATGAACAATGTTAATTAGACGCGGTTTATTCATAGGGCTCGGCTACTCTGTGTTGCTATGGCTGTTGGGGACAATCGGCTGTAGGCATTTACCTAATTAAAGGGATGATTGTGTGTCATTTATCTATTTTAATTTAATCCTCGTAGCTCCAATGAGGGGTTCAGGCTCATATTGGGTCAAACAGAACTTCAACCACATTGTCAGGAAGTACAGTAAAAGAGCGGAGAAGCTGCAAGAGGTGTCATCTGTGTGGAGGGGAGTTATGGGCTTTTAAAATGCACACATTTGTGCTTTAGATCATTGAAAGTGTTGATATTGTGAATGCTAAACCAACCGAGCTGAATTTCCATAATCAATGTACTTGATATGAAAACAAGTCTACGTAGAAACTCTGGCATTGTTGGAAGTAAGACCATTAATGAGAGTAACAAGAGCCTTGATTATGAGTCTGAGTGTTATTTGTGCATGGTGGTGTTCTGGAATACTGGAATGTAGTTTAACCAATACAAGTGGCATATCAAACAGCCCTGGAAGACAGAATGCAGAAAAGATTTCGACAGAAAGGAGCTGAATAATTCAATAAACCTCCATAGGGTAGACTAACAATCTACAGATTACCAAATACATTTCCACCAATTTCTGTCAAACCTTTTCCGCATTTTATGTCTTCTGGTATTTTTTGACTAGCCACTTTTGTGGCTTGGTTGCGGCGGGCGTTCGCGCACGTGGTGGCACCCGGAGGTGCCCGAGGAGAAAAAGGGAACAAAAGAAGAGGGGGGGGGGGGGGTGGCTGGCCGGAGTTTAGAGTTAAATACCCCAGGGGTGGGGCGTAGGAAGAGGGAATGCTGCCCTAGAGAAGACCACGCCCACCAGCCTGAATCTTGTCTGCAAATTTGAGTAAATGGGTTTTTAAAATAATATGAATCTCAAACACTCCCAACTTTGTACTCTCACGCATAGAATCATTGTTTAAACTTTGGTCGTGGCAGATGGGTTGCTTATTGTTCAATACAACATTTCGTACCGTTTGATTTCAAATCATGAACGGCTTACAAAATCTTGCAGAGGACCTGTCAAAGTGAGAATGGGGACACAGACACCAAGGCATACATTTGGAATATTTATACAGAGTTTGCAAGATATAAAAAACGGACATTTTATCTTCAGTTAACAAACATCAAAGGCACGTCCACAAGTTCTGCTCGCAGTTCCTCTCAATGCCAGTGGGCGGCGCCTCACACGCATGGGCGAATATTAACCATATAGTCTTCCCCAACAATTTGGTCCGGGAAGGGGTCTTTCGAAGACAGGAATCAATATTTGACGGGAAGCTGCTAATTAGGTTAAGGTCCACTTGACGTACACCAGGCACTGTCCGAGTCGCCGTCTCGCAGCAGGGCAGCGTGGAGGAGTCGGTTTCTGAGGTGGTCGCGAGTCTCTGTGGCGCCTCAAAGTTGCGGCGCGCATGTCCGCGACAAAGACATTTGCAAACATCTGCTTTTACTTTGGAAAACTACGATCAACTATTTTCTCACATGTTATGGACCAAACCAAGTAACTGAATCATAACCACTTTGTGGGGAAAAAAATGTCAGTTTAATCTCTTACAAAATAATAGTAATTGGCCGCCATATTATGAAAAACCTGTAAATGACATGTACTGTAGTTGAACCTGAATTAGCCTCAGATGCGGATATCAAACTAGTGGCCCATAACATTATATAGACATATTTTGTTGTGAGATCCTCAAGCGAGGCATCCCACCACCCTCTCACACCTGCCAAAGAAACCCTACTTCCTTCCTTAGCCTCTCCACTTCCTTCATTTTCCCAGCAGCAGCCGGGTGGGCAGGCGGTAATTAATTGCCACATTTTAACCGGGAGGCAAAACGCTGGCGTCCTGGGATTGGCGATGCACACCAGCCTACTCTCTGGATTCTAGGGATTAGGCTAATTAGCCCCCGGAAGAGTGGTCCAACAGATGGAAAGAGGGGATGGCGGCACCTCTTGGTCAGAGGCGCTGTTTCCTCGACAAGTTTATGGGGAAAAAAAGTTGCTGTAAACAAATCTAAATGAGAAACTCTGAGCGCAAACAGATTGCCAAACACTTTTGCCTCAGGATAATACATCTAATTTGCCTCCCCGCCCCACCTCCTCATAATGCCCCTGGTTTTGGTTCCCATTGTTACGCTTCCAGTTAATTTTGCTAACTTGTTGCCCACATGCGGAGCAAGAATAAACGCACTGTGACTGTTTATGCTGCACAAAAGTAGCAGGAAAAAAAAGCACCCAGCGGCTCTTGCAGCCTCCCCCCGCCGTCACTTCATGAAAGAGTGTGGACTTGTCGCAGGAAGGAGATTAACTCAACGGGGCGACTCTGGGCCAATATCATACGCAAGAAGGGGTGAGGGATTGATGCCAGGAGGTTAATGGCCAAACATCCAGTTTGATATTAGAGTTGATCGTAAACCCAGCAGGAGGTTCCGTTTTCATTAGGCCGGGGTTGTCAGCTTTGTTTTGTTTCTATCACATTTTATCACACATTTGTGGATCTTTGAGTTCTATGATGCTTAAATTAAGTTTCCTAAGGAAAACATGGCTGATATGCGATAAATAAAATGATGAGCAGTTTAATAGGCAAATTTACCTTTGACACTGAGACAGTTGCAGTTCCTACCCAAGTCTTCAAGCGATCCATTTTTACTCAAATGTATCTAACTTAATTACTTGTTAATGATCGGAAAAAACATCTAGACTTTCAATCACGAGGTACACTGCCTGACACAGTTCAATTGAGCGCTGTGGCAGAAGGAAAGCCTCTACTGTCACTTCGTCATCACTACATGACTACAGCTGATAACGATTTTGCCAAACATAAGTGCCCCCTTACTCTGACTAATTACCATTCTTATTCCAGAAACGCAGTATTAATCAGAGTACCATGTTTTGACTAATGCTGGCATTTGCAATGTATTGCTATTTTAAAAACGGTTGGCTTTAGTTTCCTTTTAAAACACTCTAATGTGGAAAGCACGTGTATGTCCTATAGCTTTTTCCCTTAAACTTTGCTGAAAATAATAAAATGATGCTGAGTACCCCATTAATTCCTGTTAATTCCAAAGAAAGGTTTCCGACTTTGAAAATTCCCCCGAGTTTCGCAAAACCTATTCAGTTGACAGGTGATTCTGGTTCAGTAGTAAACCTGTGTAGCTAGTCACTAAAATCAACCTGCTTATTTTCCTGCACAAACTCAGTTTTGTGTAACACATTGATGCAAAAAAGATTCATGCAGCTTTCAACTCAAAGTCATCCTCCAGCACCATCACTTGACAACACTAAAGTTACTCGCCTCCCAGCATGTGTACGCCTTAATGATGTCTAACGCATGTTGACAGTGCGAGCCGTATCTCTCCCCTCCAAAGGGGGCTTCCTTTGCCGCTGACTCTCCACCCTTCACGAGATGCGCACGGTGGATGGGGACGGTGGTGGGGGGGCAAGCGACAGTTAGCTGTGGAGACTTCAGTGCGGTGCTGCAGTGTTTGTCTTAAACTGGCATGTGACAGAACGCAACACACGGCCCTCCAGTCATGCGTTAGTCTTGACTGGTGAAGTAAGCAGGGGGCGCTATAACAGCTTTTGACAGTTACAAACGCGAGAGTAAAACAGACAGAGGTTGTCCTGAAGCATCATTCGACCCTTGTAATTTGCACTTAACCTTTGTGCAACATGCTATTTATTGAACCTGGGCTGTGTCTCTTCAAGAAATACAGTCAGTGACGCTGCATGTAGTGATTGGCAGAGGAGGGGGACTCGAGTCAGACCTAAGTCACCAATTACAGGTGTTGGGACAGGCTTAGCTATTTTTCCACTCTTAATTACACACATAAAGTTAAACAAATCATCCATTTAACAATTTTGGTTCTCGTGTGTTGTGTGCTCCGAGAATGTCAACACAGCACACCGCACAAATAAAGATCCTGTTCCACCAGCGATCTAGAACTCTCGCATGATCACACATAGGGTTGGGCATCAAGAATCGAGAAATGATTGGAACCGGGACTAACGTTCCGGTTCTCCTGGAATCGCTCAATTAAAAAAATGTAAGTTCCCAGTTTCGATGCCTAGTCCGCCGGCCCTGAAGAAGAAGTGGTGAAGAGCCGATGACAGAAAAAAAAGAAAAGCTTACCATTGAGCTAAAACGTCACCGTAGCAACTTTACATCACAATGAATTGGGATAAAATTCACATCATCGTTGTCTCACAGTATCACAAACACTAACCTTGTGCCTCATCGGTGGGTAAGGAACGGAATCAATGTTTTATAGCATTTGGTTCCATCCATTAAAAAAAATACAAAAAATCAGCGGTGCCGTGTGAAGTTACTTTTGGTGCCAAAATGATGAGTTCGCTAGATTCTGTTCCACATCACCATTCTCTGCTTCATGACTCGGGAGAAGTCGGCGTTGCCCACACACATGAATAGTTTTGGTCGTAAATATTGAACACGTACATTAAGATTGTCGGACCCAATCTGTTTCTGACCCTAAAATCGGGACAAAGCCACTCTTAAAAGACCGCAGAACAATCTTATAGGATAATCTTATAAGACATAAGATTGTCTGGAGTTTGACGTGCGAGGTCGGGAAGGGGGAGAATCGGTACAAAACAGGCCAATTGTCTTTACAGTATGTGTGTACCTGGCCTTAGGAAAGTCTCGACTTGATCTACATGACTTGACATGTCTTGTCTGTTTTTGACTTAAGTCTGGTACACACACAATTTTTCAAATCTTAAAAGATTGTTTATCCGTTGCAGACCCCACACATAAAGATACAAAATCGGGCGTTTAACTGTTTTGGTCATGCTGTGTGTGGTGTGCTCCGATAATCTCAACACAAAACACCACACTCATAAAGTTTCTGTTCCACCACCGAGCTCTCTTGTTGCTGTCTGGTGAACCCACTGAAACAAAATATGACATTGGGTAGGAAATGTTTGCTGTCGCTTCCTTGTTCCTCAATCAAGTCGCCTCTTCACTGGCTACATTCCATTTCATGTCACAGTTCACAGAGTTATGACTCGGGAGTCGTAGGCTTTCCCCACACACGTGCAGATTTTTGGTCCTAAATATTGAACACGTTTAAGATTTTTAAGATTGTCGGCCCCAACCCATTTTGGATCCTATTTTCTGGACAAATTCAATCTTAACACACCTCAGACCGAAGGCTAATCTTATATGATAATCTTATAAGACACAAAATACTATTTTGTCCTTGATCGGGAAGGGTCAACATCGGGACAAAAACAGCCCGATTATCTTTATGACACCACCCAGTGATTTGCAGAAACATAAGGCAGAGTACAGTGGATGAATGCATGCCAAGATCCTGGTTTGCCACTTTTTGTGAATAGTGGACGTGTGTGAAAGGTGGAGAAATCACATCTACATGTCGTCACAAATAAAATCAACTATGCAAAGAGTGTCATCTTACAAAAATGCCGTCCAAGTTGTTTCTTTCAGCTGCAAATTTTACTCAACGCGACGTAGCTTGAAAGAGGGATAATTACGTCCAAATTACCCAGTTAGCTGTCATTTAATTCACCCTGTCACATTGAATAATGATTAGTTTGCAAGCAAAATATTGCACAATGAATTATTGAATAACTCATTTCCCAAGCCAAATTAATCTTGAGGAGCAATGGTGTGGATGTAAACTGCGATAGGAGGAACATATTTCACGAGTCGTTGGTGGTGGTCTACGCCGAAGCTACTGATGTATTTGATCGCCTCGGAGAGAAGCTGTGATGTCAAACTAAACTAATGTAAATATTAGCATAATAAATGGGAGTGTTTGACTGTTTTCAAGCATCTACGGGGGAGATGGGGTTTGCCAGCTCAGTTGTGATCATGAAGTGTCAAGGTTTTGATGTGTTGTTAAAAAGTTTGGGACAGACTGTTGAGGGCGTGAGGGGGTGCACCAACTGTCGCATTGTTAAGGGGGTGGGCATCTTAAAAACTTTGGTAAAGATTTTTAAGGGTGTATGCTGGGTAAGGGGAGTGCGCCATCTCTTTTGAGATGTTGACGGGGGTACATTGCTTACAATTTGATGAGAGGTGGAACAGTACAGGCAACCCACGGTACGGCCTGTACCTCGGTTTTTGGACCAGGGTTTGGTGCCTTTTCATTTAAAGGAAAAACAATTCTCACTCAAAATGATCTTCAACAGCTGAACCCATCAATGAGCTGTCTTGACTCAATACCATCTGACTTTTTCAAAACTATGGCAAAGTCTGTGCTAGCTGATCTGCAGGAAATAATCAATTGCTCACTTCAGTCAGGCGAATTTTCTAAAGCTCTTAAAGTAGCTGCCATTAATCCTCTTCTAAAAAATAGAACGCTGGACGCTTCCATGTTAGCAAGCAATAGACCCATCTCAAACCTCAACCTTCAGAGTAAAGAAATTGATGAGGTTTTTTTTTTACTTTTTAACAAATTTCAATCAGGTTTACGAACTCATCAGAGTAAAGAATCAACTTTCATCAAAGTGCAAAATTATATTATATAAAATTATATACACTGACTCGGGAAAGGTGTCAATTCTGGTCTTGTTGGATCTCAGTGCGGCTTTTGATATGGTAGATCATAATATATTCCTGAACAGGTTGTAAACGTGGGTAGGACTAAATGGAACATCCTTACATGGTTCAGTTCCTACCTGGAGGAAAGGAGTTATTTCATTCTCATTGAATGGCAATGACCTATGCGGTCTCTCAAGGGTCCGTTCTTTGAACCCTCCTGTTCAGCCTGTATATGCTACCCATGGGTCAAATTCTTCAGAACCTAATGTTGACTATCATAGCTATGCAGATGACACACAGTTATATCCAGCAGTGTCTCCAGGTGACTACAGTTCAATTGAGGTGTTGTGTCACTGTCTGAAACAGATAAATAACTGGATGAGCCAACATCTTTTTCAATTAAACCACAACAAAACTAAGAACAAAAAGATTGCTATTAGCAAATACTTGCAGTCACTCTCTTTAAAAAACAAAGAACAAGTCTGAAACCTTGGTGTACTAATAGATATCGACCCGATTTCAACAGTCATATCAAATCAATTACTAAAACAGCCTTCTAAAACAGCTGAAGAACATATCCAGAGTGAAGGCTTGCATGTGGCAAGCAGAGCAGGAGAAGCTCATCCATGCTTTTATCTCAAGTAGACTTCATGACTGTAATGGTCTTCTGACTGGACTCCCTCAGAAAAGCATTAAACAGCTGCAGCTCATTCAGAACGCTGCAACTCCGGTTCTGTTCGGAACAAAGAGGTCAGGACATATTACTCCAATTCTACACTGACTCCAAGTCAGCTTAAGAATAGATTTTAAAGTCTGCTACTGGTCTATAAAAGACTGAATGGTTTAGGTCCTAAATACATGAAGGAAATGCTAATGAAATTTAAAGCCAGTAGGGCTCTGAGATCTACAGACTCGGGGCAAATAGTGGAGCACACACACACAGTCCAAAGCAGCATTTAGCAGTGAAGCAGCATTTAGCTATTATGCTGCACACAAATGGAATAAGTTGCCAACAGAAGTGACGTCAGCCCCAAGTGTGAATGTTTTTAAATCCAGGTTAAAAACGCTCCTTTTTTTCTCATGCTTTTTAGAGCAATGCCACTTTTAAATGAGCTTTTTTGCACTGTACGCTGTTTTCATTGTATTTTTATTTTTCTCTTAGTTTTAAATGTTTATAAGCTGTTTTTTTTCTTTGTTTTTAAATGCTTTTAATCATGTCAAGCACATTGAGTTATGAAACTGAAACTTTGTAGAAAACTTTACTGTTATTGTGCAAATTATGTGAAAATGACCCAGCTGCATTGCTTGAGAAGTTTCCAAAAGACTATTGAAGGTGTGTGCAGGGATGAGACGTGGAGGAAAATGTTGGGGAGAGCCTATTTAGGATGTTTGCGTAGGAGAGGGGGTGCACCAACTCTTTTGGGATGAAGAAGGGGGTGTGTGACTTTACAAGGTATATGCAAGCGTTTACATTCAAGTGAAATAGCCGAAAAAGGGAGCCTAGAGACCAACTTTCTCTCCATTAATTGGATTAACTGCTACAGAGGTGAAAAGTCATCATCTACTAACCTCATCACTCCCACCGAGAGTATTTCTATATTCCTTCTAATCATGAAGAAGGCCTCTCGTGTTACCCTCAAACTGCATTTTTGATGAACTGGCCATACTGCACGCCGTGCATGAACTGAAAGAAGCATATTTGCTTTACAGCTGCAGCATTGGGGGAAAAACTGGATTTTAAAACATGACCTTGATTTGACACTAGGGCCTCGGAACTATGGCGGCCCGACGGAAAAATGCAGCGTGTGCACTGTGCAGGTATTTGAAAGTGGCAAAAAAACAAAAACACTCCAAAGAAAAGCTGTTAGCCAGGTGGTTTGTGTGGATAATGAATTTGTCAGCTCTGAGCTTTGCACCGTTATTGTTCCATTCAGCAAATTGTTCCCCGACAGACTCCCACGGTCGTGTTTGGCACAGAGAACGCTTTTTAGCTCCTCCCGTCGGGCCCCCGAGTTATGGAATTGCCACTCGATCAAAATAAAACAGTTACTCACGCATTGCCTCTACTGTATGCTCTCATAAACCCTGAGTGAGGCGATTTTCAGTCCTATTGAGACAGAAGTTCCACCAAGTCCAAACTGGCACATTGGTTTTTTGGCTTGAGCTGCCACTGCAGGGTATATAGATAGTTTTCCATCACATGATCAGTGTTTGTTTGTCAGGAGGATTTTCTATTCAAACACTCACAAGCACTGAAACAAAACAATCAACCAACAACATGGCAGTGCCTAATGTCATGGGAAAACTACATATAGGAGGCAAGGAGGTATGGCGACAGAGTACTACAGAGAGCCTCCATCTATTTGTGGTTTTCACAAACCACAAATTCACCTATTAGCATGTTTTTTTTTTTCTGTGGATCCTATCATCAGCTCTTCGCCTATTCAGATTTTTTGTGCCCGCTATTTTGTTCAGACTTAGGGTTGCAGTCTTTGCAAGAAGTAGTCACTCACCTCGTCACAACCTGCTAGCGTGGTAGCAAAAGCTGCAGTTGCCGTTAGCCCTTGAGGGGGACAGGGGAGGCCTGGCTCATTTACATGCAATAGGACTGCTCCGTTCAAACAGGGCTTGAAAAAGAACATCTTTACAATTATTACAGAAATAAATAAGTAGTGTTCATGATCTAAGTGGTTTAAGTACAGTACGAGGTTCACCTCTTAAATTTGGTAAATGCAGAGGAGTCACACTAATTGGCATCACAGTTTAGGTAAATAATCACCTCATCATATTATTACAGATACATAATTGCGCCTTCATGTCATTGTCATTCTAATTTTTATTTTTTTTTACAACAATTTATAACTTTGAAATCAGAAGCCATGGAAAACAGTGATGTTTGGAAGGGATTTGGCGAAATCAAAAAAATGCTAGGCATAGCTGTAAAAACTGCAGCAAAATTACAATTTTTATACAGATTTTCTGCCAAAATGAAAAGAACAAAATCCATTTAGCCAGAAACAGGAAATAGATCGCTTTAGTGGGGCACAAAAAGTGATTTGGTGGGCATTGAATTTCACACATGCATTTGGGAAACTAAATTGGGAATGGACATAACAATCAATTCATTGATCATTAATTGGTAATTGTTGATTACTCGGTCAAAATACTTGGCTGCTCTACATGCACTTTATTAGTTTGCTGTCGAAAGAAGGGGAAAACATGACCTCAGTTACATCGACTGGCAACAACTGGAAAAAAAGAATTCAGAACATTCAGTGAAATTCTGCATAAAAACGATTAATTGACCATCACTTTTCCTCAAATTGATATCACTAATCCAATAATTCTGCCGAAATGTATTATTGCTTTAATTTGAAGATTTTTATCAAAAACAAAAAAAACTGCATCGAATTTCAATGTATTCCTTTTTTCAGCATGGCGAGGGTTTTTTTGTGCATGAGCAGAAAAAAAATAATTTGGAAGCTGCCATATCATACAGCAAAGAGTAAACCGTGACAGTTTCAAGGACAACTGCTTTGGATATTCATTCATTTGTCTTCCCTCACAATGTTGTCATTGGACTTTATTAGCATGTGTACAATGCAATGAAACACTGATGAGAGATTTTTTTCAAAGCATCCTAATGGAGTTCTTAGTCTGTTTCCAAACGTACTCAGCGCCTCCATACCTGAATAATTCGAATGTTGAACTTTGGGTTGTATATTTTGGATCTCCTGAGAATGAATCTTTCTAATCTCTCATGTCGCCGTCAGAGTTGACCAAAATCACGTAATGAGGAGAATTCTTCAGAATGTTATTGAAGCTATTAAGCGCTCGGGTGAGACGGCTTGTTAAAACCATCAAAATTCTGTTATATTTTTAGGTTAAGAGGGTAACACACCGACCCCTAATTTTGAAAAAGAAAAAAAAAAGTAATTCCTTCGTTTCATCATCTTATCTTTGCATTGTTATCCTGCATAGGGAAATGATAATGTGACAACCATCTGGAAGTGTAATATTCGTGAGATGGTAAAACACACAAGTGAGCTGTTACTACCTGCTGTCAATGGCGAGGACATACTCTTTTATTAGAGTGGCTTTTTTAATGCCACAGATTTTTTACAGCCGTCTGTGAACGTCGAAAACGTCCACCTTTAGTACCTTTAATGTCCAATTGTGTTCATCGGGCGTATGCTCATGTTTCTCGGCTGGCTGGTCCTTCCCATCCTAGCGCCGCCAGCACTCTCGCTAATCCTCATGAGTGCACTGTACCGCACCCCCTGCCCCCTCTTGGAGGCTCCTCTGGGGGAATAATCTCCGCTCTCATGCCACCAGAAAGTTGAAGGAAGAGATTGAGTGCCTTCGGCTTCAATTCGAACATGCTAGGATTTTTTTCCAGGGGATGTGGATGTTGGAAGTTCCTTTCCGTTTGAGCGCCTCCTGTCCCAGAAACTAGCCAAAGGTGTCCCGAATGGTCTGACCCGCACCTCCCCCCTCATTTGTCCATGTTAATGTTGTGTGTGGAGTCCATTGGAATAATAAGTAGGTCAGCTTTATATTTAGCAGTGACTTTGGAGAAGGGGAAAAAAGAGGGTGACTCTTGTCATTGGATGATCTCTGTCCTGGTCTGTTCACTGCCATTTGTTTATATGAAAGAATTGTTATGGACTGTTGGCAATTGGCACCTTGCCCTTCATGATAACAGCCACGGTGCACAATGGAAATCAATGGAACAATAGATATAAGCCAGTGAAAATGTCCAACTCCTCTAGCTCGCTATTCATGATATTTGTTACCTTGCTCAATAGAAATAAAGAATGTCTCACGAACGGATTAAGACTGGACCCAAGCGCAGGCGGAGGATGAGAGGTTGTGATGAACAGCTTATTGAAAAGGGAAATGGAAATGCTCCTTGAGATGCGCTGGCGGGTTGTTGGGGCAGAGAATGCGTGGCAGGTAGTGACGAGGACTGGCGGCTGGCTTGTCGGCGAGGTGGTATAAATCCACTTGGCGAAGGACACGGAGGAAACACTGAGGACAAGGAAAGACACGGAGGTCAGAATGATGACAAGGAATTGCGTAGCTTACTTGGAGACTGGGGAGCCTTTGTACCACTGGAGAAGTTGCAATACTCTGGCAAGGATTTCCGGGATCAGGCAGGCTTAAATGGAGGTGGTAACGAGGGCTGATTGGTGACAGGTGCGTGGCCGAGGAAGGTGCTGGAAAGAGAGACGGGAGGGGAGAGAGAGAGAGGGCGCAAAGTGCCACCCAGGCTCCAACAATAGTACTGCAAGGCAGCTCATGACAGTACGAATAATACAGACTAAAAAATTGGACTCCATTTTGTGTAAGTCAAGTTCAATGTTGACCAGTCCTCTCGCCGGTTATTCACGACAACACCAAGTAGAACTAAAGAGAAGGGATCATTGTAGAATGAAGTGCATACATCTGTTTGTTTGAAAAATATAATCTCAGCATTGAGCAGAAAAGCTTGCCCACTCCTGGTCTAGATGATCTCCTGGTGTTGAAGCCCCAATAGGCAGAGGAATCATCATGTCCAAAATGTAGACTTGTGATTTTATTCTTGATTGGTTTGGAAGTGCCGGCACGGTGGACGACTGGTTAGTACATCTGCCTCACAGTTCTGGGGACCATGGTTAGAATCCCTGCCCCGCCTGTGTGGAGCTTGCATGTTCTCCCCGTGCCTGGGTGGGTTTTCTCCGGGCACTCTGGTTTTCCTCCCAAAATCAATAACAATTAGGCTATACACTTTTTATTTAGTTGCCTAACCTTGTGATTTCCACTTCAGAGAGAGACCAACCATGCATCCGAAGTGCACCGCGTTCACCCCAGGGATGAGTCCATTGGGCTCCTGCCCGTCAAATTAAAAGGTCTTCGCAAGTGCGTGGAATCAAAATTAAACCCCACAGCCCCTCCCAAGTGACCCATCACCAAGAATTCGAACATAAAACTCTCTGCTGAAGCCTTGAGGTGGAAAGGCTATTACGCTGAGCCGGAGTTCAGCGCTGGGGAGTTCTCAGCCCAGGCGGGAGCGGTACCATTCAAATGAATAAGCTGTGTATTTAGCGCTGTAGGAACACACTTTTATAGCGCTGCACCAGGCAGACCTGCACAAATGACTCGATTTGACCTTCCTAGCAGATATTTGCTTCACTGCTTACACGTGCTTCTGATGTAGCAAACTCCAAACCTGATATGTTTGACTTTGTTTTGAACTTTGAGAGAGCGTGAGGCTACGGCTACAGCTTCAAAAAAGAATTGAAAAAACACATTCGTGAATAATATTCTGTGCACTGAATTCTGTCATCTTTTTAAGCACGGAAAGGTTTGCCCGTTCAAAAATATATTTTTTCATATGTATTTTGCCATCTTTGTTTATCTTTAGCAGTTGCTTAGATTTGCACAGATTTATGTTAGAGACGTCTGTCTCTGTTTTGTTCTGGAGGCATTTCAGTTGAGTTGCACAGTATGGATGAAAGTAATGATTCACTTGATGGTTAGCTGTACCCATGAGATGAGTGTTTCTTCACCTTTATTGAGCCAAGGCGCATATATTAGTTTACATAAAAAAAATCTCTAAGCTAGGGTTGCAACACACAATTGTTTTAATAATGGATTAATCTGTTGATTTTTTTTTTTTTTTATAAAAAATTAAATAAAATAAAACATTTTAAAATTTCCATCCCCTTATGAAAAAAACAAGACATTATTTCAAATTGACAGTGCAGAAAATGAACAAACATTGTTTATGATTCAGTTACTGGTTTGATCCGTAAAAACTCATTGTTTTCCAAACTAAAAGCAGATGTTTGCAAATGTCTTGTTTTGATTAAACACAAAGTTAATTAGTCTGCTTTCATGGAGGACTACAGAAATCAAAAATTATTTACTGTTCAGAGGCTGGAATCAGATGATTTGGACAATTTTAAGTTGAACAATATCTCTCAATGATTAATCGATTCTCAAAATAGTTGTTGATTAACTTGACAATCCGTAAAGTTCCTGGTACATTTCCATGGGACAATAAGACAGGGTATTTTAGAAATACTATTGCAAATTGGAAACTTTCTATGGGAAATACATGAATTTATGTGAATTTGTTTTGTCCTCGACATCCATTCAAAATAATACTATCATTTTGAATTGTCAGCTATTTTATTGAACAATCAATGCTTTCACTGAAGAACAAAAACATGAATGTTGAGTTAAATATTACTCACCTCCCAACCTAACCCATTCAAAAATGAAGCAAAAAAAATGCACCATCCAATCCAGAAATACCAACAAAGACCCATTCAAAATGTTAAATGAAAAGAGCCACTCTCCATCTAAAAAGGTCTCATTCAATATAAATAAAAAAGCATCTTCCCTCAAGCCTAGCCTTCATATGGGCTTTTCGCATTCAACTGAATGTGCAAAATATGCTTTTTTAGTCACGGCTATGCTAAAATGTATTTTCTCAAACACCTTTGGAATAGATTTTGGCATATAGCTACAGAAACATTTATTTATTTTACATTTTGACCTTTAAACTTACTGTATTCTAGATATGACACATTACATTACACTGCACACAGTCACTCTGGCAGTAATTTCTTTCCTGCAGTAACTCCAATATATATAAGTATGCATTTTTTGTGTTCCCACTTTCTGCAGTTGTGTCTTCAGGAAATTGCTTTCTTCGGACTTGTGATTGGCTGAAATGGCTATATGCTTAAGAGATATAGTGTATGGAGACAGTAGGTGCTTGAATTTTGCATCTTCTGTCATCAGTTACCATTGTCTACATACAATTCGGGCAAAAATAATTGCGATCTCTAAACAGCCCTGTTGAGAGCAGCATGTTTATGGGGTTGTCCTGTCTCATGTAAATGAGCCACTGCTCACTCTACCCACCTCCAATGCTTTCACATATGTATGTGTGTTTATGTGCCAGTATTCAGAAGCCATCCGTAGTCTATGCATCCAACAACACTGCAGCTCTTCTCAACATTTAGCTTTGGCATGATTGTGGTCTGTGTTGTCTTATGAAAAGAATAAACGGGCCGATCATCTACCAAGTCATTTGGTGGGTAAACTTCAGTGAGGACATTCTTATTTAATTTAAGAAAGCTTGTTAAAGACACATTTTCTAACATAGGCAGTTAACAATAGTACTTGGTTGTGGTATTTCACACGTGACAGGTAGGCATGGACTCCAGAGACTCAACTATTTGTATACAGTGAATCCCCCGCCTATCACTGCTTGCTAGTCACTTCGAGTAAGTCTTCCTTGCCAGTAGTTGACGCTATTATTGCAGCCATTTGCGTCAGAAAGAAAGAAAGTTCTTTGTTCACACTTTTCTGTCATTGGATCGCTCTACTGTATATTTTATGTATAATACATACAAGTGGTATCGGTACTCGGTATAGGTGAGTACTCAAGAGTAAATACATCGGTCATGGCTCTAAAAAAAAGTGGTATTGAACATCCCTCAGATGTATGAAAGCTTTGCTTTATTCCAGTGATTCTCAAAGTGTGGTGCGAAAACCCGTAGTGGTACGCAGGCTTTCTCGAATGATATGCAAAGTGATATTAATTTAATAAGTTAATTTAATAAGTTAAATCATCAAAGTAACAAAGAAACACTTGAATAAACCTGAAACTGGAAACCAGACATGACTGAGCAACGCTACTGGTGACAACGTGACAAAGACCCAGACAATGAACCAACAAGAACTGAAAGAAACAAGGGAACTAAATACAAACAAATTGACGAGAGGACGAGGAACACCTGGACAAGCCACGAAGGGCTGGAGGGAGCTGATTGGTCGACACAAGGTAGGTTGACGAGAACAGGTGGACACAATAACTAAGTGAGCACACAAGACATGAAAAACATTGGACACAGGAAAACAAACACAATCCAAACCAAAACTCAGACCATGACAAAGAACTGTTTGTTTCGGTACATTTTTTATTTAACTTTTATGGACAATTTGCCTGTACATGTACAATGTATGAACAGTTTACAGTGTTATTTCATTTTCCTATATTTAGGCGCAGTGTTAATGTTCCTGCCATCTTCCGTACCGCTTTATCCTAACAAGGGTCGCGGGCGTGCTGGAGCCTCTCCCGGTCATCTTCGGGCGAGAGGCGGGGTACACCCTGAACTGGTCGCCAGCCAATCGCAGGTGTTAATGTTCAAACTGTGTATAAAGTAGCAGTGGCCTACAATGACATAAGACATACTTTTTAGGAATAAAACCTTGGCAGTGTTGTTAATGAACACTCAGGCCTACTATTAGGATTCTCTATTTTACTGTTGGTCATGATGGTGGTACTTGGAGAGCTAAGAATTATTTTAGGTGGTACTCGGTATCAAAACTTTGAGAACCACTGCTTGATCCTCTTTGCAAAGGCCAGTACAATTCCTGAACTGACTCTCATAAATTTGTGGAGGTGTTCCTAATCTTGTGCCCAGTGAGCGTATACACTGCACACTCATTAAAATCAGCGAAAGGAGGAGGCATTTTCTATTCGAAGCATGCCCGGCAACCCTAATCATGACCGGGGTGCCCTGCACACTTCCTGCCCTGACAGATTATCCCGTGCGACTGTTCGGGAATGATAATGAGATCAAAACATCTCACTAAACTGGGACGAGTGGGTGGAGAACGGAGAGTGTGGGGGTGGGGAAGCTTCGGGGGGTGGCGACCAGCGAACACGAGAGGCTGAGCGATAGCTGCGGTAAATTGCCCAAGCAAAAGCGCTTGAGCATAAAATGAGATTTTACAAATGTGTTGTTACCTGACAGGACTCTGACAGAGGAGCGACAGCGAGCGACATTATAGCGCGTCGCGATGAGTGCTACTCATCGTATCAAATAAATAAGGCCCTCGATGGAAAGTCCACATGGAGCATAATTAAAACGGCTAGGCCCTGTGTTCAATTTATATGATAATAAACGAGCCTGTGTAAAAGGTGCCGACATTCACGTTGCAGTTTTCGACATGATGTATCGCTTTGGACCATAAAAGAACGTACTCTTTAATAAATTTCTTTCATTTCCATCATAATAACTTCAAAGCATCCGGTTATATTTAAACTCGCATCTATTCCCCTCTCGCTCTCAGTCTTCTGTTGCGCTACATGGCTTATGTGCAATGACAACATGCTGTCATTTGAGCATCAGAAACAACAATTTCTCCCCCGTGGTCAATGCCACTCTTTATAAAATGCAAGAAACCAAAATAAAAAACAATTCTCAAAAAGAAAGAAATATACACCAATCATGAAATAATTTGTACTGTATTTCTTCAAAGCCTCCACTCAAATTGTATAAAAAGTATAAAATAATAATAACTTAGTTAGAAGGAAAAAGGAAAATAATGGGCTTGCGCCGCTGAAAAAAAAAAAAAAAAAGAGCATTTCCTCAAGGCCTCCACTTGATAAGATGTCCTGCCTCAGTTAATTGCCGGGGGAAATATAATGATAAGTCATTATAAGTTTGGTCATAGACAAGCCGGCACGGTGACAGACTGGTTAGCACATCTGCCTCACAGTTCTGAGGACCGGGGTTCAAATCCCGGGCCCGACTGTGTGGAGTTTGCATGTTCTACACGTGCCCGGGTGGGTTTTCTGCGGACACTCCGGTTTCCTCCCACATCCCAAAAACACGCATGGTATGTTAGTCTCTAAATTGCCCCTAGGTGTGAATGTGAGTGCGAATGGTTGTTTGTTTATGTGTGCCCTGCGATTGGCTGGCGACCAGTTCAGGGTGTACCCCGCCTCCTGACCAAAGATTGCTGGGATAGGCTCCAGCTCGCCCGCGCCCCTTGTGAGGATAAGCGGCTTGGAAAATGGATGGATGGAAACAATTTTGAATGAATGATGCTCTGAGCCCATTTGAAACCTGTTGCTAACTAAAACAGCAGCAATAAAGCACATGAGCAGTCTTTCAGATGAATACAAGTGTGGAATCTTGTCAAATGTTTTAAAATATGTACCTGCGCATTGTTAAAGCTGATCGAACATTATGTGGAGAGGATTTTAACTTCTTTAAGACTCTTGACATGTGATCACTCCACAATGTAGTGTCCATGTTTACACACTGTTGAGCTAAGGCACTTTTCTTTTTCAGCACAGTTCCTTGCTCTTGCCATTTATCCACATCGTCAGTCCAGAATCACTTGACTTGGAGTAAACTTTGTCAAATTGTTTTATATTCTTCCAAAACTGTGTACAATACAAATAAAAGGCCACGGCAGTAGTGAACATCTCAATGAGTAAATAAATGCCCCGGGCTATTCTTTCTGGGACAAAATACAGTATGTTAATACATTCTACTATAGGCGTGTGTTCTATACGTATATTTCATCCAAGACAAACATTTGCCAAAATTTGAGTCAGTGACATTGATGTGGTCACACACAATCACACATAGTTCTATAATTATAATTCTCCCACCATCTTGTAAAACATTAATCCTCATTTGTGGCATTTTGCTGCACCCTGGCCTGTCAGCGCTTTCCTGTCATCACTGTCAAACGTTCGCTTTGAACACCACACGCCTTGCAAGATTGGCCAATGCTGTTTTGCTTCAAAGCAGGGCGCTTTATTTACTCAACTGGAAATGAAGGATGGCATTGACGCTGGTATATTGCAATTTATGTCCAGTGTAAGTAGAATTAATAAAGGTTATGTTTCAAAATGTCAAGAACCAAGTCAGAGTAAGCAGATCAAAAGAGTTGCGGAGATCCCTGGAACATAATCATGAACATAAAGCTGTACCTCGACTTAAAAGTGACCCAACTTGCAAGTTCTTTGACATACAAGCTGTCGCTCGTTATTGCTTTGATTTGCGAGCTAAAATTTGGCATGGGAATGCTAGATGGTCGCAGTAAACTTGACTAGCAACTAACTACTAGCATCGATGTTGCAGTGATATCACCCTTAATGCAATGCATTTTTGAATACAAGCGGTGCAGCAACAAACGTTGACAGAAAATATAACAATACTCACAGTCATATATCCTTTACTCTCTGTGACAAACGCCTGACTGCCTGTGAATATTGTCACTCATTGAGATCATTTCATTCTCAGGAAATTGAATCAATTGCAACTGCACAGTTTTGTTTGACCTAGAAGACATTTTGCCTCTCATCTAAGCAGGCTTAGTTAGGACACCCTATCCCGATTTGAGTTTCTCCACTCCAAATCAGGCTCATGCGTCCTCAGCCTTGTTGCATGAACTGTTGAAGCCAGTTGTGATCCATTCAATGCCCTGAGAATTAATATTACTGCAGCTTACTGAGCAGTTGTTACTGTGTTCTACATGTACTGTATATCCGTATGCATCTATATCATATTACCCCCGCATAATTGATCAATCATGATGCTCAAACTGTTTAATTCTTTACATTCTATTTCATTATGTTGTTACTTTATGCTTCTACAAAGTACTATACTGTAGAGTGCTATTTATTTCACAACATTACATTGTGTGTTTTATCCGGGGTGCTAGTCCAGATGAATGTCATTTCTATTCATTTCAATGGGGGAAGATGATTTGAGATATGTGTTTTGAGTTACGAGCGTGGTCACCGAACAGATTAAATGTGTAACTCAAGGCAACACTGCACACAACGTTGCGGAGTGACAACATGTCAACATCTACTGGAACGCTAATTGTCTCCACATTGTCTTTGGTTCTGCACGCCAAACTTGTTTACAAACTGTCGCAAGACTCCACTTTAATTCATGTGAGAAATTGACATGCTTCACGAAATGCTGCTTTCTGGTCAGCAACAGTGTAAAACCAAACAGTCAAACAACAGTGAAAATATCCATAATGTTGTATTTGCTAATGCTAATGTAAGTGCTAACTTATCAGCTTTCTAGCTTCATATCTGACTGACAGGTTTTAGCACCGCAAAACGAGAACATTATCGTCCGAGTTGATGAACAAGCTAGCCTTTTAAGCGTAGCAGCATTTTTTAATTTCCTGTCACGATAGCAATCGTTGATTAAAGCTGACAAATTGACTCACGCGGGGTGTCGACATTATTGTTGTTGCGTCGTTACAAATAATTACGGATGAGTGGATTCTTGATGAAAGGGCCTGTAAAAGCCGGCCCGGGTGGAGCTTTGTCTTTTTTTGCGGCGGTTATTATGAAAGCCAACATGGCCTGAGTTCGAGGTTGATTGGAAGTGATTCAAGGGGAGAGTTCAGGAAATTCCAAACACAAGCATCACGAGATAGTAGCACTGGCAGTTCGCTCTAACAAGCTCCATGGATACTGCAGTACACACCGTGTGTGAAGCTTATGGGCATCAACCAACAATATGACCAAATATCCCATATCTTTTTCTATAGATCAGGGTTGTCAAACGTCCGAGTTGCGAGTGCAAGATTGCCTGTAGGGATAGAGAACACATTAACTGCAATTTTTCTATATAAGTACCTGTTGTTAGTAATTTTGTCTACTGGATGTTATGCCGACGACCACTTAAATTCTGAAATTGGCTGCTAATCGAGATTTGACACCTGATATTGTTGAATTTGTGGGGCAGAAAGATGTTTCAGGAACAGGATTACAAATAGCTGTTAACTGCTCCAGGTCAAAAGAGGTTTGTTTGGTGGATCCCTTTTATTTATTTTTTCCATGCACTGCCACGACTTGTATGTATTTTCTATGTATACATTGACAAGGTTGGCAGATAACAGCTCTTTAATGTTCCCGCTTTATTTTGCATTGTGTGATGGGTCAGTTGAGGTTGTCAAGTTCGAGATGGACGCAGAAATTTATGTAAAAATTTCTAGATCTTAAGTTGTTTTATAATCGGTACATATATATAGATCCACACTGATCTGTAAGTAGCACGTGTAAATTATATATATATATATATATATATATATAGATACACACAGTGGGTATGGAAAGTATTCAGACCCCCTTAAATTCTCACTCTTTTTTATATTGCAGCCATTTGCTAAAATCATTGAAGTAAATTTTTTTCCCTCATTAATGTACACACAGCACCCCATATTGACAGAAAAAATGGATTTGTTGAATTTTTTACAGCTTTATAAAAAAAGAAAACCTGAAATATCACACAGTCATAAGTATTGAGACCGTTTGCTCAGAATTTAGTCGAAGCACCCTTTTGAGCTAATACAGCCATGAGTCTTTCTGGGAATGATGCAACATGTTTTTCACACCTGGATTTTGGGATTCTCCGCCATTCTTCCTTGCAGACCCTTTCAGGTGTTTTTTTTTTTTTTTAGCAAACTCCATGCGGGCTTTCATGTGTCTTGCACTGAGGAGAGGCTTCCCCAACTGCCTCAACGCCCCAACTGGTGGAGGGCTGCAGTGATGGTTGACTTTCTAGAACTTTCTGCCATCTCCCGACTGCATCTCTGGAGTTCAGTCATGGTGATCTTTGGGTTCTTCTTTACCTCTCTCACCAAGGTTCTTCTCCCCCAATTGCTCAGTTTGGCCGGACAGCCAGCTCTTGGAAGGGTTCTGGCCGTCCCAAATATCTTCCATTTAAGGATTATGGAGGCCACTGTGCTCTTAGGAACTTTAAGTGCAGCAGAATTTTTTTTTGTAACCTTGGTCAGATCTGTGCCTTGCCACAATTCTGTCTCTGAGCTCTTCAGGCAGTTCCTTTGACCTCATGATTCTCATTTGCTCTGACAAGCACTGTGAGCTGTAAGGTCTTATATAGACAGGTGTGTGGCTTTCCTAATCAAGTCCAATCAGTATATTCAAACACAGCTGGACTCCAATGAAGGTGTAGAACCATCTTAAGGATGATCAGAAGAAATGGACAGCACCCGAGTTAGATATATGAGTGTCACAGCAAAGGGTCTGAATACTTATGGCTGTGTGTATTTCAGTTTTTCTTTTTTAATAAATCAGCAAACATTTCAACAATTATGTTTTTTTCTGTCAATATGTAATGTGTGTACATTAATGAGGAAACAAATGAACTTAAATTATTTTAACAAATAGCTGCAATATAAAAAAGAGTGAAAATTTTAAGGGGGTCTGAATACTTTCCGTACCCACTGTAGCAAATAATCTGAAAATCTGTGATCTAGCCAGTGATGACTGGATATACAGTATAATGACCGTGGTGACACCCCCAAACAATGCCATATAGCAAATATGGAATATGAAAGATTAATATATGTACACTATATCTGTTCTGTTGCATAGTACATGAAAAGTGCCTTGTATTTTGAGAGAAACTCCATGTGATATCTTTCCTGTTCCGCCTACTTAAGTAAAATTATAAGACATAAAGTTATCTCAGTAAACATTATGAAAGAAAATCAGCAGGCAGCATGAAAGTGAAAAGCAAAACAACCCGCGGCGGCGTCGTTCCGTTTGGCATGCTGTCATTCCGTCACTCACATCTCACTCTGTGAAGCCAGTCACCGCATGTTAAAAATAAGCGTTTCAATCGGGACCCGGCGCCGTCGAGAGCGAGCCGACTTAAGCTGGCTCGCGGGCACAACAACGGAGCGTGCACGGCTTCACGCAACACACCGACCGGTTTGTCTTTTTGTTTATTTCCATTCGTATCTTGAGGCGAAAATGTCACATTTTGACGTCGGACCACATGTCATCGTTATTCCCTTTAGGCCTGCACCGTTCACAGAGTTTGGGTCACAAGTGTAGCCATTTCTCATTACTAAAATGCAACTCATGCACAAACCCTAATTCCAATGAAGTCATGACGTGTAAAATGTAAATAAAAACAGAATAAAATGATTTGTGAATCCTTTTCAACCTATATTCAATTGAATTCACTACAAAGACAAGCTATTTAATGTTCAAAGTAATGAATGTTATTGTTTGTTTTGTTTTTTTGCTAATATTTTCTCATTTTGAATTTGATGCCTACAACACACACCAAAAAATGTGGGACAGGGGAAACAAAAGACTGGGAAAGTTGAGGAATCCTCAAAAAACACCTGTTTGGAACATTCCACAGGTGAACAGGATAATTGGAAACAGGTAAGTGTCATGACTGGGTATAAAAGGAGCCACGTCAAATGGCTCATTTGTTCACAAAGTAGGAATGGGACGAGGTTCACCACTTTGTGAACAACTGCGTGAGCAAACAGTTTAAGAACAACATTTCTCAATGCACAATTGCAAGGAATTTAGGGATTAAATCATCATACAAATCCAATGTTATCTTTTTTAAATATCTGACCCAGGCCTCTTTTGTTTGTGGATATAAATTAGATATGTATCCTATGTGTGCGCAGTATGGACGCGCAGGTCGCACTTATCTGACCCATACATGATCAAAAGGCGACAAAACGTCGCAATTGTTCGACAAAACAGATGCGGAAGAAGGAGCAGAAAACAGTCAGTGGTGAAAAGAACATGCTTTCCAACTGATAAATGTAAGAAAATGTTGGCTCCGGTTGCACAAAATCCTGGAAATTGCCACAAATGCCTCATGATGAGACCTATGCGGCCACATTTACTTCTGTCAACACAGCACCTCGTATTTGTGCGCATGTTTGTGTTGCCATGGAGTCATTCCATCCACAGTAAAAGCTACATTTGTTTTGGGAATGTGAACGACTACATAAGAAGATCGGATTTAACAAAAAATCCGAATTGAGTATCATGCCCTGCAGTGTGAACGTAGCCTTAGTGTTAGTGTTGGTGATAATGATTTCATTGTAAATTTTTCTTTTGACTATATTTTCATTTATTGTTAAACCCTCTGTGTGGATATAATAAAATAACTCAATAAACAAATTAATTTAGAAATAATTTGAATCAAATTATTAGAATTTTTCTCATTTAGAATTAGTGAGATTATTTGTAGATATTCTTCTAACTTTCTACTTTATTATCCCATCACCCAAAATAATAACAATAATAATAATCGTAACAATAATAATAATAATACTTTTACTTTTAGATATAGTTTGTATTTAATTAATATATATGTTTTTTCACAAACAATTTTGAAGTTTTGGTCCAAAATTAACGTTTGTGTTTATAATAAATATTAATGAGTGCAGTATTATATGACTATCTGTGTTGTTCTTTTTGTAGTATTATTTTTTTTATTCTTCTACTTAACATACAATACCCTTGGAGAGTCGGGCTCAAATTAGCAATTTCTGTTCATAAGTATTTATTTACTAGTCCATTTATTCGTACTACTTACCACTCGTAGATGCTGGACTAATCAATGTTAATAGCTTTACTCTCCTGTCGAACATGGAGTTTAGATATTCCATTAGTAGAAATGTGTGCATCAAAGTAAAATTCCCTCAATGCACAATGCTACTGAACAATGTGCTGCACTAATGGCAGCTCACTAAAAGCAAATTATCCAAAGCGTTTTCCTTTTCCGAGGAGCTGATCAAATTTGTTAAAGTGCTTCTGAGAAATGTGCATTCTGCCCTCTTTAACTGTCAAATTAGTGTATAGTCAAGCAATTACTTAATGTACGCTAATGAGATTTAGCCCTGTGCTGTGCAAAATGGAAAGGATTCATTTCATCCAGTGCGAGGCGTTTCCACGGGTTATGCGTGCATCGTGTTGTGATGCCACAATTCAACGGACAATTTCAACTAAGCGGCTACAAAACCAACATATTGGAAAAAAATTGCACAACATATTGTACAGTGGCAGCTTGACTTATGAGTTTCATTTCATTCCGTGATCACGCTTGCAACACAAATCTCTTGGATCTCAAATCAAGTTGGAAATGTCTTTCATCTTTTCCACCCGCCCCCCCAAAAAATAAAAAATAAATGTAATTTGTTTTTAAATAATAAAAAATAACACCCTGCAATATTATCCGTATCAAAACATACAGTAACGACATCATTAAAATGTAAAAAAAAGTAAACGTTTTTGCAACAGGCTTTATTTAATTGACATTGTGCTGCTCCTACTGGTGTGCGCGCTTTGCCCACCAGCGCTGGGGGGCAGTATAATACATGCATACATACATACATACACACATACATATATACATGCATACATAAATACATGTTTGATGATGAAACGCGAAGACCGTTGCAACTAGACTAAGTCCTTTTACTGTCATACTGCATTTTGATTTTATTTAGAAAAACTTCAATTGTTTATTTTGATTTAACGTTTACTAGTTTACCAAATACTATGCTATATGTATGCTGTTTAAAAATAAAATAGATTACAATCAGCGGAAAGTTGCTGTTATTTAACCAAAGAGCTGCAATGCCGTGAAACCAAGATCAAGCTCAAAGTTATCATAACATAAATATATATGATATTCCCATAATAGTGTTTTTTTTGTTTTTTTGCAAAGGATAATATAGCAACTGTATGCCTGTTATATTTATTTATTGTTATATGTGCATGTGTTGCTGCACCGTCTGTGTTCAAATCTCAGTTGTTTAAAGGTTTATAAGTGCCATCCTGTCTGTAGTGTTTTGCATTCACATGTGCCATAGTGTGGATCTTGCTCAACTACCAGTGCAGTTTTACTTCTTGAGACAGCAAACTAGTTAGGACTGAATCAACCAAAACAAACCCCCCCCCCCCCCCCAAAAAAAACAAAAACAACAAAAAAAACAAGGATAGTCCACAACAGTCAATCACATATCAGTATCTAGTTTTCTACAAACCAGCCCGTGGTGAACGCGTTGCAGTATGTGGTTGAGAAGTGAATATCTACCGCAGAAAGACACTTGCATGTAGAAACGTTAGTTTTCCTCTTTTGCATTGAAATAAAAAGACTCGTCAATGGAGAGTGAGGTGGGCGAGCGACTTGGATGTTTGGCATGTCTGATGGAACACAACAGGCCCCTTCAATCCATTAAGGCTTCAGACTTCAAAGAGTCACTGCGTATTTATCTGTATTTTCCCTCCATTTAGTCACACGAAGGCCCGGCATCTTTTGTTGAAGATGATCGATGTTAATGTGTTTGTTTTTTTTCTCCAATATGATTTTATCCAGGCGGGATTTTCGAGCAAATGGAGGGACCCGTCTCCCTGGTCAGCGCCGAGGAGCTGGCCTTCAAATTTGCCGTCAACAACATCAACAGAAACAGGACCTTACTGCCCAACACCACGCTGACGTATGACATACAGAGGATTAACATCTACGACAGCTTCGAGGCATCTAGGAAAGGTGGGTCAATGTCTCAGTGACTCTCTGATGGCCACTTTCGGAGAAGTTTCATGAGCGTAAAATTTGGATCGTCATACTCCAGCGCGCCCGCGACCCTAGTGACTTTAAGGGGTATAGAAAATGGATGGATGGATGGATGGGTGGATATTTCCAAGTAAAATATCCAAATGGAACATAGACTAGTAGAATTTGACAAAAAATAAGCTATTCTATTTTGACAAAACTAGCAAAATCTGATGAGAAAACTCTTAAAATATGACCCCCTCCCAAAAAAATAAAAATAAATACAATTAAAAATCTGAATTTTACAAAACATTCTTTTGACAAAAACATTTGGATACAAAAATTAATTAACCAATAGAATCAACAGAACAAACACAAAAATTAACAAAAAATAAATACTTGACAAGGAAACTACCAAAATATAACCCCCAAAAAGAAATCTAAATTGTATGAAATTATTTTAATCGACAAATATATTCTATTTTGAATAAAAACTCAAAATTTGACAAGAAAACGATCAAAACAGGATTTTACAACAAGAATAAAAAATGGATCGCAAACAGACTTGAAATTTACAGGAAAGACATTTTGACAGGAAGAATAAAAGCCCAACAACGAAAACTATAAGAAAATACAAAAAAATAGCAAAAGTCAAAATTTGAAAAGAAAATTATCAAACTATGACTTTCTTCTTTTCCTTTCGGCTTGTCGCCACAGCGCGTCATCCTTTTCCATGTAAGCCTATCTCCTGCATCCTCCTCTCGAACACCAACTGCCCTCATGTCTTCCCTCACGACATCCATCAACCTTCTCTTTGATCTTCCTCTCGCTCTCTTGCCTGGCAGCTCCATCCTCATCATCCTTCTACCAATATATTCACTATTTCTCCTCTGGATGTGTCCAAACCATCGAAGTCTGCTCTCTCTAACTTTGTCTCCAAAACATCGAACCTTGGCCGTCCCTCTGATGAGCTCATTTCTAATTTTATCCAACCTGGTCACTCCGAGAGCAAACCTCAACATCTTCATTTCCGCCACCTCCAGCTCTGCTTCCTGTTGTCTCTTCAGTGTCACTGTCTCTAATCCGTACATCATGGCTGGCCTCAACACTGTTTTATAAACTTTGCCCTTCATCCAAGCAGAGACTCTTCTGTCCCATAACACACCTGACACCTTCCTCCACCCATTCCAACCTGCTTGGACCCGTTTCTTCACTTCCTGACCACACTCACCATTGCTCTGGACGGTTGACACCAAGTATTTAAAGTCCTCCACCTTTGCTATCTCTTCTCCCTGTAGCCTCACTCTTCCCCCACCACCCCTCTCATTCATGCACATATATTCTGTGTTCCTTCAGGCTAATCTTCATTCATCTGCTTTCCAGTGCATGCCTCAATCTTTCTAAATGTTCCCCCACCTGCTCCCTGCTTTCACTGCAGATCACAATGTCATCTGCAAACATCATGGTCAACAGGGATTCCAGTCTAACCTCATCTGTCAGCCTATCCATCACCACTGCAAACAGGAAGGGGCTCAGGGCTGATCCCTGATGCAGTCCCACTTCCACCTTAAATTCATCTGTCACACCTACAGCACACCTCCCCGTTATGCTGCTGCCCTCGTACATGTCCTGTATTATTCTAACATACTGCTCTGCCACTCCAGACTTCTGCATGCAGTACCGCAGTTCCTCTCTGGGTACTCTGTCATAGGCTTTCTCTTGATCTACAAAGACACAATGTAGCTCCTTCTGACCTTCTCTGTACTTTTCCATCAACATCCTCAAGGCAAATAATGCATCTGTGGTACTCTTTCTAGGCATGAAACCATACTGTTGCTCACAAATACTCACTTCTGTCCTCCACGACTCTTTCCCATAACTTCATTGTGTGCCTCATCAACTTTATTTACCCTTGTTCTTAAAAATGGGCACCAGCACACTTTTCCTCCATTCCTCAGGCATTTTCTCACGCGCTAGAATTCTATTGAACAAGCTGGTCAAAAACTCCACAGCCACCTCTCCTCGATGCTTCCATACCTCCACAGGAATGTCATCAGGACCAACTGCCTTTCCATTTTACATCCTCTTTAATGCCTTTCTAACTTCCCCCTTACTAATCATTGCCACTTCCCGGTCGACCACACTTGCCTCTTCTACTCTCCCTTCTCTCTCATTTTCCTCATTCATCAACTCCTCGAAGTATTCTTTCCATCTAGCTAGCAAACTGCTGGCACCAGTCAACATATTTCTGTCACACTAACCTTATGCACATCTTTCCCATCTCTATCCATCTGTCTGGCCAACCTGTATAGATCTTTTTCTCCTTCTTTAGTGTCTAATCTGCCATACATGTCATCATTTGCCTCTTGTTTGGCCTTTGCCACCTCTACCTTTGCCCTGTGTCGCATCTCAATGTATTCCTTTCGCCTCTCATCGGTCCTCTCAGTGTCCCACTTCTTCTTAGCTAACCTTTTTCCTTGTATGATTTCCTATACTGTGAAGTTCCACCACCAAGTCTCCTTCTCTCCTTTCCTGCCAGAAGATACACCAAGTACTCTCCTGCCTGCCTCTCTGATCACCTTGGCTGTAGTGGTCCAGTCTTCTGGAAGCTCCTCCTGTCCACCGAGAGCCTGTCTCATCTCTTCCCGAAAAGCACTCATCCTGTCTCAGTTTCCACCACATGGTTCTCTGCTCTGCCTTTGTCTTCCTAATCTTCCTCCCCACCACCAGAGTCATCTTACACACCACCATCCTATGCTGTCTAGCCACATTCTCCCCTACCACTACCTTACAGTCGGTAACCTCCTTCAGATTATATCGTCTGCACAAGATGTAATCCACCTGTGTGCTTCTACCTCTGCTCTTGTAGGTCACCCTATGTTCCTGCCCCTTCTGGAAAAAAGTGTTCACTGCAGCCATTTGCATCCTATTTGCAAAGTCTACCACCATCTGTGCCTCCGAGTTCCTTTCCTGGATGCCGGACTTAACCATCACTTCTTCATCACCCCTCTTTCCTTCACCAACATGTCTTTTACAATCTGCACCAATCACGACTCTCTCTCTGTCTGGGATGCTCAGAACTACTTTGTCTAGCTCCTTCCAGAATTTATATTTCCCCTCTAAGGTCACGTCCTACCTGTGGGGCATAGCCACTAATCACATTATACATAACACCCTCAATTTCAAGTTTCAGCCTCATCACTCGATCTGATACTCTTTTCACTTTCAAGACATTCTTAGCCAACTCTTCTTTTAAAATAACCCCGACTCCATTTCTCTTCCCATCTACACCAATAAAATAAAATTAAAATAAAAAAATAAAATAATTTAAACTCTGCCCCTAAACTTCTAGCCTTACTGCCTTTCCATCTGCTCTCCTGGACACACAATATATCAAAACTTTCTCCTAATCATCATGTCAACCAACTCCCGAGATTTTCCTGTCATAGTCCCAATATTCAAAGTCCCCACATTCAGTTCGAGGCTCTGTGCTTTCCTCTTCTCTTTCTGCCGAAGAATCCGCTTTCCACCTCTTCTTCAACTTCAACCCACAGGAGCTGAATCTACACCGGTGCCCTGCAAGTTGACGGCGCCGGTGGCGGACGTTGTTAACCCGGGCCACGACCGATCCGGAATTCTTTGGATGAACGCTCATATTTGTTTGGCAAAGTTTAAAGCCGGATGCACTTCCTGACGCAACCCTCTGCATTTATCCGGGCTTGGGACCGGCCTACAGTTTGCACTGGCTTGTGCCCCCCATAGGGCTGCATTTATACAAATATGACTTTAAAAAACTCATTTGGACCAAGAACAATAAAACTAATCCAAAGTGAAACTTTTTTCATGTGCTATTTAAAATGCTTGAAAAATTGTCACAACTCTCCAATTTTGACAAAAATATAAATTTGACAAGAAAACGCAATATTTTCCAAAATCAATTTAAAAAATTATGAGGAAACTATTAACCTTTTGCTGCAAAATTGACAGTTAAACTACCAAAAATAAAACAAAACAAAAATCACAAACCTGAAAATTAATCAAAATAAAAAACATCAACATTGGACCCCCCAAAACAAAACAAATCAAAATACGACCCCCCCAAAAAAAGATAAAAATATTTTGAAAGAAAACAAACAAAACGAATGTATGAGACATAATGAATTTCATAATATAAAATCAATTTTCACCTTGGCTTAGCTGTATTGTGCTGAGCAGGCAGAACTTTTACTGTGTGACAATTAAGTACGCTGGTCTCACGTGACGTCTCACATTCATGCTCTCTCTTTCTGTCTGTGGCAGCGTGCGACCAGCTGTCCCTGGGCGTGGTGGCCATCTTCGGGCCGTCGCACAGCTCGTCGTCCAACGCCGTGCAGTCCATCTGCAACGCGCTGGAGGTGCCCCACGTGCAGGTGCGCTGGAAGCACCACCCCATGGACAACAGGGACACTTTCTACGCCAACCTGTACCCTGATTACTCGTCGCTCAGCTACGCCATCCTCGACCTGGTGCAATTCCTCAAGTGGAAAACGGCCACCGTGGTCTATGACGACAGTACGGGTGAGCGCCGTTTGACAGACAAAACATTAGGGACAGATCCACAAGCCAACAATTTACTTCATATAAATCATTATTAATATTATATATATATATGTGTATATATATATATATATATATATATATATATATATTTGATTCAATCAAATTATATAAAAAAAAGTAAAAATATTATGCAGACTTTTTGCTTGTACCAATTCACACTAAGTCATACTCTTATATGAATGAATATATATATGTGTGTGTGTGTGTGTGTGTGTGTGTTGTTATATCCATCCATTTTCTGTACCGCTTATCCTCACTGGGGTCGCAGACTGCTAGAGCCTATCCCAGCAATCTTTGGGCGAGAGGCGGGGTACACCCTGAACTGGTCGCCAGCCAATCGCAGGGCACATAGAAACAAACGAGCATTCACACTCACATTCACACCTACGGGCAATTTAGAATTCAATCAACCTACCACGCATGTTTTTGGGACGTGGGAGGAAACTGGAGTGCTCGGAGAAAACCCACTTTGGCACGGGCAGAACATGCAAACTCCACACAGGCGGGGCCGGGATTTGAACCCCGATCCTGAGAACTGTGAGGCAGATGTGCTAACTAGTCGTCCACCCTGCCGGCAATGTATTTTATCCATTTTCCATCCATTTTCTTTACCGCTTATACTCAAACCCAGTTCCCAGACCTGTGAGGCAGATGTGCTAACGCACAATGTGAAACGCCTCAGTTGGGCTAACGGAGCAAGCATTGAAATCCTGCTCGTTGTAAACCTTTGAACAACAAATATTTAATCACAAATGGTGTATGACACATACAGACCACATACAATATTACTTACTGACATATATCAAATAAAAATCTATACAATTAAAATACCATTGAAATAATCGTTGAATGTATTATGATTTTTTTTTTCTTTTTGGATTCAGTTACTCTTTTACGATGCAATGCAACAAAAATAATAATAATAAAAAAGATGCAATAATCCATGGAATCTTTCTGGAAAAAATGACAGATTTAGATTTATTTGGGAGGAATTTGCTCACTTTTCGAAATAGATTTCAAATTCTATTAAATGAATATCTTGAGATTTTCTGACAAAGACATTTTACTAGAACAATAACCATGTTCTCTGTCAAATGAAAACCTCTGTCAGTGTCAAACAAAATAATTTTTTGATACCGCTTATTTATTGAATGTCATGATACTGTGCAAGTGTACCTAATGAAGTGTCTACTTTACGTTCTCCCAGGCTTGATAAGACTGCAGGAACTGATCATGGCGCCTTCCAGGTACAACATCCGGCTGAAGATCCGACAGCTGCCGGTGGACACGCAGGACACGCGGCCCCTCCTCAAGGAGATGAAGAAGAGCCGCGAGTTCCGCATCATCTTTGACTGCAGCCACCACATGGCCGCGCAGATCCTCAAGCAGGTGAGCGGCAACGTCCAAAGATGTCCAACGGGGAATCCTGACCACTTGGTTGAGGAGTTTCATGAAAAATATATGAGTTTAGTTCACATAAAGTACAAAATAAGACAATCGCCAATATAAAATAACAAAGAGTTGGAAAAAGGACAAAAATATAAGACGAATAAAGCACTACTGATCAATAGAAAGTTAGTCATTTACTAACCACAAAGAAAAAAATTACAAAACAGAAAGCTTGAATTAAATGTAAGAAAAAAAGCAGCACAGATATTACACAATTCCAAAATTTGACTGAAAACTAAACAATAATTTGACTTAACAAAATGACTAGAATCAAATTTGTCAAATAAACTTATTGGGACAAGTTAAAATGCTTGTAATAATTTCAGAGAGAATGATGTGAAAAAAATGGATATGAAAAAAAAAAAACATTTACCCAAAACTCTAAATTTGATAAGAAAACTCCCAATATAGGATAAAAACCTACATTTGATTGAGAGAATCAAAAAGAAATGAAAATTGACCAAAAAAAAGTATCATTACTTTAACAAACTTTAATTTTTAAAAATGTCTTTAAAATGTGACAAAACGCTACAAATTAAAAAAAATTTAAAATGACAAAAATCTAAATTTCACCAAAAGGAAACGATCAAAATGTGACCACAAAAATTTGAATTCCATGATTTTTTTAAACAAATGTGAATATGAATGTTGTAAAAACATTGGGTAACAAAAAAGTTATGAATTAAAAAGTTTGATAAAAACTATTAAAATTTGTCCAAAAAATTACAAAAATCTAAAAAAAACAGAACATTTAAAATTTGAAAGAAAATAAAAACTTAAGGATAACTACCAATATTTAACCCAAACAATCAACATTACAAGAAACATTTTTGAGAAAATCATGAAAATTTGTAAAAAAAAAAATCTAAATTTAAAAATAAATTTGATGGAAAACCAAAAAAAGAAATTATAATTTGACAAAAAGTAATAAGATTTTTTTTTTTTAAAAAAAAGAGTACCCCAAAATATAAAATTTTGACAATCCAAATTTAAGAATTAAATATTTAAAATTTGACCAGAAAACTCAACTTGACAAAAAATAAATAAAATGTGTAGTATTAAAATATGGCACAAAAGAAAATCTGCAAAAAATATGACCGAAACAACAAATCTGGTGGAAAACCAAAGAATGAATTATAATTTGACAAAAGGTATTAGAAATTTAAAAAAGAATACCCCAAAATATAATATTTTGACAAAAGAATCCAAATTTACGAATAAAGGAAAATTTTATTTGACAAAAAATAAATAAAATGTTTAGTATTGAAATATGGCACAAAAAGTAAAGATTTCACGCAACATGTTTTTGACACAGAAATTTTGACTTAAAAAAAACTATTTACAAGAAAACACAATGGAAATAAACACAAGGAAAAGTTTGTGAAAGCAACTCTTGTAAGTGAACAGCACTCAAATCCTCCACCCATATTTCATGTCTCAGAAAAACAAGGCACACGATATCACAAGAAGGCTTGGTGAGAAAAATATTGCAAAAAATCAGTTGAGAAGAAAGTATTTGAGGAATAAGTTTAAAATAGTAGGAGAAAAATATAATTTTGCAATGAAAAAATATTGTTGATAATTGCTAATTTTATGAGAAGAACATTTCAATATGAGGATGAAACTTTTATCTTGTGGTTAAAAGGCTAAATATATTACAATTGAAACAAATACATCCTATAGAAAAAACATTTTGTGCACAAAATATAGAATATTGCAATAATTATTTTCTAATATTACAATAAAAATGCAACAAGAATAGGGTCATAAAAACAGGAGAAGAGACTATTTATTTTGTGGGGGGGAGGGGGGGGGGAACTAAAAATACTTAAATCCAGGTTAAAAACTCTTCTTTTCCCCCACGCTTTTGAGAGCATTTCCACTTTTAAATGATATTTCTTGCACTGTACGTTGTTTTAATTGTATTTTCATTTTTATTTTTTCTCTTCGTTTTAAATGTTTATAAGCCTTTTTTCCCCTTTTGATTTTAAAAGCTTTTAATTGCAGCACATTTAAAGCACATTGAGTTACTTTATGTATCAAATGCGCTATATAAATACATTTGCTTTGCTTTGAATAATAAAATCTAAATATTACGAGTGCTAAGAATTGAATGTATGCCTGTGAGTATTGTTATATTATCTGTCTACATGTGTTGTTTCACCATATGTCTTCAGATATCCGTTGCTTCAAAGGTTGAAAAATCGCTACTATCGATGCTAACCTTAACAGGTTAATGGCATTTTCCATTGATGTTAGCATTAAGCCGGTCTCAAGGCAACATAGTTTGTTTTAAATACATAAGGTCTACTTTGTTTTACGTTTTGTTTGACAGTAAGCTTCAAACGGGAGTGGCTTTAAAGAACTTGAAACCTCTTTTTTGATGAATTATTCAAATCATCATTAATTGGAGACTCTAAATTGCCCGTAGGCATGACTGTGAGTGCGAATGGTTGTTTGTTTCTACGTGCCCTGCGATTGGCTGGCAACCAGTTCAGGGTGTACCCCGCCTCCTGCCCGATGACAGCTGGGATAGGCTCCAGCACCCCCGCGACCCTAGTGAGGAGAAGCGGCTCAGAAAATGGATGGATGGATATTCAAATCATTATTTGATTTACTTATTGTGAAGTGAGATGAGTCGAGTTCGCGGCCCACAAAAAGCGCTTGTATCTCAAGTTGGCGCTCGCAAGTTAAAGCAAAAAAATCGACCGAATGACTGCTCGTATCCAGAGTCAGCTGGGATAGGCTCCAGCACGCCCTCGTGAGGATAAGCGGTACATAAAATGGATGGCTGGATGGATGTTACAGTAATGTTAAATATACTAATTAGGAATAAAATATGTTTTATTTCTGATGAACACTTAGGCCTACTACGCTTCTGCATTTTAATGTCGGCCATGATGATGGTACTACTTATGTCATAGTACTATTTTAACATTTTTTTAGGTGGTACTTGGTGTGAAAGATTGGAGAATGACTGATCTCGTTTTTAGTCCATTTGTTGAGAATGAGCTGCTGTATAGAAGGTGGATGGATAGATGAATGAAAGGATATAAGCAATCATGTAGTGAGTCTGTAGACCTCCTCTTCCCCCCTTCCATTAAGTTTGCTGTCACTTTGTGTTAACGTTTCACAAAAATGCATCGTCTCCTCCCTCCCCAAGTTATTGAGATGGAAGTTGACGCAAATCCGCTTGTGGCCCGTCTACAAAGAAAGAAGCCACAGGAGGTTTTGAGGCGCGTTTCTCCTTCATGGATAAACTGTCCGTGTGCGATCATCTCTGAAATGAAAGGGAAATCAAGAGTGATTTGAATGTTTTGCCAGTCGCTGATGTTTGATTACAAACTTGCTTAAGCACATAATTATCATCTGATTATTTTAATGTGATGAAAAAGTTTGTGAAAGCGGCTCACGCAGGTCAAAAGGACTCAAATCCTCCACACATATTTAGGGTGTCAGAAAAACAGGTCTCGTATAATCATGAGAAAGCTTGGCGAGAAAAATATTGCAAAATTAAGTCCAGAAGAAAGTATTTTGGCGGGGGGGATACAATACATGTTTGAGTCATAAAGTTATAACACTATGAGAAAAAATTTTGCAAGGAAAAATAAATGTCAAAATACTTTTAAAATTAAGTGGCCATCCTATATGAAAAAAGGTTTGATAATTATTTCACGAGGATAAAGACACAATATTACGAGAAAATAAGTAGTAATTTTGCAGGGAAAAAGTCAAAATATTACCTAATTGAGGTTGAAAGATTACAATAAAAATTTTAACAATTTAATTTCAAATATTACAATGTAGGTTGTAATATTTCAGGCAAAAACATCAGAATATTACATTGAATTAAATTGTAATATGAAAATAAATTTGATGAAAAATATTAAAAATTACAATGACAAAAAATACATAAGAAAAAATTCATCATTTTATGGGATTGAAAAAATACAGACGATTGCAAGAATGAAGTACTAATATTACAGTAAACACAAAGGCCATAGAAATAGGAGAAGAAGGTATTTTGTGGGGAAAACAAAAAATAATTGAATATTAAAATGATAATATGGTAAAAAAGTTGTTTGGAGCGATGTCAAAATATCTTTTAAAAATTAAGTTGCAATGTTATAAGTAAAAAAGTTAGTATTTTTGTGACAGTAATTTTGTGGTATTATCTAAAAATGTTATATTGCTAGGTAAAAGAGGAAAAATATATGAATTCATTAAGATAAAGAGTAGTAATTCTGCAAGGAAGAGGGCCAAAATATTACAGGTATTATGTTGTAGTATCAAAAGGAAAAAAGTTGTAATATTCTTCTGTTTCTTTCGGCTTGTCCCGTTCGTGGTTGCCACAGCGTGTCATCCTTTTCCATGTAATTTAATAATATTATGGGAACAAAATTGTTATTTTGTAGGGAAAAAGCTAAAAATATTACACTCATGAAATCCTAATTTAAGAAATAAATTTTAGTTTTGCAGTCAAAAAACAAAACCAAATATTGCAGGGATTTAAATGCATTGTTAGAAGTTTAAAAAGGTGAATATTTACAAGAATGCATCTGCAATTTTATGAAAATGTCTATTTTAATTAATTTAATTGTGTATGTATATATATAATATAATAATAATGTATATATAATAATATATATATTCATTATATTATATATAATATAATGTAATGCTTTTAATTTTATTTGCAATTTATTATACTCAATACGTTTTCACTCAACTGTTAACATAATAATATCATAATAGTACGAGATTTTTTTTCTTTTGTAGGAGAAAAATCACAATGAAAAAAATTTATATTTTATATTTTACAATAATAATTATTATTAATAATAATGATAATTTATTTTGCAAGGCAAAGTCAAAGTATCACATTAATTCCACTGGAATAGTCCAATAAAAAAGTCATAATTTTATTACGATACAGTCACAAAATGGGATGATATTTCGGGAATAATTCTGCTTAAAACGTGATTAAATAACTCATCTCGGTAACTGAACATTTGGATACACAATGAATCACCTCTTGAGGAAATGAATCTCGTGCACTTTTGACAGCCACTGCCCGCCCTTATCCAAGATAATGAGTGCAATGTGGGACTTCATCCATGGCCAGGCACAACAAATGTGACAAAGTGCCTTTTATGCCATGACAGGCTTTCAAAATCTCAACACGAGCAGTGTACTACAGCTACAGTATATAATGTACATACTGTATACACACGGCCTTTTTTGTCATGCCACGATGCGAGCAAGTTGTCTGCACGCGCTCACGTCAACGTGCATCTGTCAGCTCGCGTTCCGTCCGGCGCTTGGACGGGAGAAATGGGAAAGTGTGTCCCCGGTGATTTAAAACAAGAAAACCTTTCACTGGCCTTTGTTGTCAAGTGTAAAATGAGTCTTTTACTATCAGAAACACATCTGTCGGTTAAGGTGTCCTCGCACCCCCCTTTTGCATGGCGAATCCTCAAAATGATCAACTTTGATTGTATGCTGCTTCAACCCAAAATGGCTGACTTCTTGCTCAATTTCAGGCATGGGTCCTTGACACTTTTTTGTGCATTCTGTTATGATAGACGATTTCCACCCGATTTCGTGTCAATCAGTGTAACTGTGGGCTTATTTTTTTTCTCCCAGGGGGCGCTACTGAGTGAATTTTGGGTAGTGATGTTCATGACCCGGCGGCACGGTGGACGACTGGTTAGAGCGTCAGCCTCACAGTTCTGAGGACCCGGGTTCGATCCCCGGCCCCGCCTGTGTGGAGTTTGCAAGTTCTCCCCGTGAACTCCGTGGGTTTTCTCCGGGCACTCCGGTTTCCTCCCACATCCCAAAAACATGCATGAATTGGAGACTCTAAATTGCCCGTAGGTGTGAATGTGACTGCGGATGGTTGTTTGTTTGTATGTGCCCTGCGATTGGCTGGCAAACAGTTCAGGGTCTACCCCGCCTCCTGCCCGATGACAGCCGGGATAGGCTCCAGCACGCCCGCGACCCTAGGATGGATGTTCATGACCCTTAAAACAGAAAATTTCACATACTCACAATACACATCCTCACAAAAATTTGTGAGTTTTGGGGCATGCCAAAAAGGCGATTTCATTTGTCAGAATAATATTAAACAACGATTGAAAAACAGGATTGCTTTACTGCACAGAAACAACGTAAACATGTACAAACTCAGTGTTTCAGTGTATTCTAGTTAGTAACAATATAAAAGAAAGAAGCGAAGAGGAATTTGCCTTCAGGTCCATATGCCTTAAAGCGTGTAACCTTGATTTTTCTTCACAGCAGATGGAGCAATTAAATGCGATGCACATCCATTGAGGGACTGGGCCGCCTTTGAACGCCACCAGAAAAAAAAAACAAAAAAACAAGTGGCAGTGATGGAGTGCTGGGCTGTAAAAAAAAAAAAAAAAAATGTGCGAGCTATTTTGATTGAAACACGAAAAGCAACGTTGCTGTTGTGGTATGCATTGGAGCTTACCGTATATATCGTGCTACTCCCATTGTGTTTTATATAACTGTCAGATCAAGTGGGATCCATCTGGACCAGTGTTTTCCCATCCTTTATTGAGCCAATGCTCATATTTTACGAGGGCTGCAGCTAAGAATTTTAAAGGGACTATAAAGTCACTTCATTTATTTCATTAAATATGTCCAGAAAATGGATGGATGGATGAATGTTGGAAGAGAAGTGCTGAAAACCTGTAAAAAGACTCCAGATCAATTTAGTACTGAATTGTTGCGATATTGTGTGAAACTCTTTTTCACCTTCTGAGTTGTCTGGATTTTTTGGGGGTTGGGCTAAAAACGGGGTCTGCTGACGCTCCCAGGCCTCCCAGAATGAGTCGGCCCTCCCCACTATATGAGTAATGAGCGCCTTCATTTTATGTGTAGCTATTACTTAGTAATTAAACCTTGGCCCATTTCTACCCATACATTGTGCAGTTAGCCATCAAGCTATGCCTACAACCCCCACGAAAAAAAAATGTGTTTTCCTTGAAGTGTTATACGCGTGGTGCATAGAGCAAGCCGATGAAGATTTGGAGGGCCCGACTGCCAATTGGCCTGCTATTAGCGGCTAGTAGCTATTAGCCACTAGTGGACTAGCGTGAGGGCGGACCGGCATTCAATACTTCACAGCCTCACTCCATGCGCCAGCTGTAGAGCCACAGAACAGAAACACTTCATGGAAAATTAACTCTTACATTCGCTAGCCCACAAACTAATGAGATTGTGAGCTAATGAGCTAGTGAGCTTACGAGGTAGCAAGTTCGCTAGACCGGTGGCGAGTTCGTCCAATACGTCAGTGCCTCACTCAGTGTTGTCTGTGCGTCCCCACATAACAAGGACAGTTAAGGAAAAGCTAACTGTTAATTATGTTCTCTAGCGAGCTAACGAGCTAACAAGCTTGCTTGACCGCAGTGGGGTTGTTTAATACATCAGCGCCTCTCTACGTGTTATTGTGTGCCCACATAACGGAAACACTTAAGGCAAGTGAACTGTTTATTGAACACAGCAGCACAATTTTGCAGCCTGAAACTGACTCCAGACACTTGTCACACAGGGTACAAATGAACATATTTGATTGGCAGGTGCGTTCAGTGGACTCTCCCAGTGTCCTGCAGCTAGAGGCAGGCCTTTTATTTTATTTGTATTTATTTCATTTTATATAGCTTGTGTTTTTTTTTTTTTTTTATTCATTCAAATTCGGCAGACGTTTTTTGTCCCTTTAAAGTCACTTTAATAATTGATTCATCTGTTGATTATTTTTCAATTAATTGATGAATGATGAACCTTTTCTGATCACACGAGTAACAGGATTGCATTAGTTCGACATTATAGTTGAAAATGTTAAACATAAAAATAGAAGACAGGACTTAACTTACTACGCATGTTCAGCGCAATTAGCTTGAGGATATCATTTCTGCCGAGTCATGTAGCTCCCTTTCATTCTCTTCCTCTAGGCAGCTTAAAAGGTTTTTGGAACAGCAGTGCATGTATGTTGAGAGACACACCTTCAGAGCATAATTGCTACCAAATGAAATATGTCTATGATTAAAAAAAATGTGTAATGTATGTAAAACATTGCAACCAAATCACATTAAAAAAAATCTGATTTAAAACAAAATTGTATTTTTTTATATTTGATGCAAGTTGGTCATCATAATATACATAAATACATTTAAAAATTCGGATCGAATTGTGTGAAATTTTTGCGGTACACATGATGATCTCTAACAGCAAGCTGGTTGGGAGTCACCGATCTTTTCCTTCCTTTCTCAATTTGTCTCCATTGTCGGTCTCCAGGCCCAGACCATGGGGATGATGACAGAGTACTACCACTACATCTTCACCACTCTGGTAATGTACCATGCTCATTAATGCAAATTGTTCTCGTTTTTTATGATGAATAGCGGGGAATTGTGAACGGGCTTCGATATTCAGTCTGTTACAGAGCCATTTTCTTTGACGACCTGGAAGGCATAATATAGCTTGCCGTGGTGAACACGCCTCTTTTATGTGACAAGTCAACGTGTGTTCTTTCGAGGTGGCGCCATAAAACACATCATCGAAAATTAAACGTGGCTTCCCGAGTTTGAAAAAACAACAATGTGAGCCTTTATGTGGCAAATAATCCTGTAAATGTTTTGTGTAAAAACAAATAAATGTGTGCAAATGCAAAACAGAGCACAAAAAAAAAACAAAAAAAAACATAATGGCAGGTTTGTAAAAGGATTATCAGTAAATCCTGCACACAATTTAGTTGTAAGGTATATGTCATCCATTTTCAATTATGATTGCTGTCCTTAGCTAATAACCATTAACCTATTATGGACTAATATAAATGTTATCACTCATCAACAAAAAGCATGTATCACCAAATTGTGTTTTTTTAAAAATTTTATTTTACATATAGCATGTGGGAGGCACGGTGGAGACTGGTTAGCACATCTGCCGGTGGACTGGGGTTCAAATCCAGGTCCCGCCTATGTTCTCCCCGTGCCTGCGTGGGTTTTCTCAAGGGCCTCCAGTTTCCTCCCACATCCCAAAAACATGCATGGAAAGTTGATTGAAGTCTTATTGTCCATAGGTGTGAAGGTGAGTGTGAATGCTTGTTTGTCTATATGTGCCCTGCGATTGGTTGGCGACTAGTTCAGGGTGTACCCCGGGTTTCGCCCAGTCAGCTGGATAGGTGCCAGCATACCCGTGACCCACGTGAGGAGAAGCGGTACAGAAAATGAATGAATGAAGAAAGCATATGACTCCAAATTTTGTGATTTGTATTCTATTTTTTTAAAAAAAAGCTTGGAGCTCCAATTTTTGTCTTTTGCTCTAATGTGAAACAACACCAAACATTTCTTCCAATAAAAATAAAAGAAAACTCACACAACTGATGAATATCCAGATTTTAAAAGCTTACGATATTTTCAAAGACAGCCTATGACGTCAACTTCTTGTTGTTAACAGTGCAGCACATACATGCGGAGCTCAAGGATCCTATTGCTCCAACAATTTAGTTTTAGACGTCATTTTAATCCCCTTTGTGGCCCCCGCCACCTCTCTCAACGACAAGCGCAGACACATCAGGAAGCTATTGCTGTCCCTTGACCCCATGTCGGTGACAAACACACTGACCGGGAATGAATAGCAGCATGTTCTGTGCTGTTGCTATCGCCCTCTGTGAGTGTCTCGTTCTCACACACACACACACACACACACACACACACACAGAGTGTGTGTCTCTGTGGACGCAGCTTGTCAGTGGTGATTTCATGCACCGGATCGTGTCAAATGTCATTGTTTTGACATGCATCATGTCTTTGGAGCTGCTACTAGTTGAACGGGTGGCAAACTCCCCCCCCCCAAAAAAAAATTGTTTACACTTTGTTGTTCATCTTTCATTCAGGAATATCATTGCAGGAACAATAGCTTTGATCAGGTAAAGTTGCATCACCATGTCACACTGTGCCGCCTTGATTTGATCCAGAATGTCAACATACAAAGCAGCGTGAGAAGTGACGCATTTTCCCACAATGCACCTCATGGATGTTTGCGTTGTCTTGTTGACTGGTGCAAAGGCTGACATATTGCAGTCTTAAAAGTTTAGCTTTTAAAAGCTTATGTGCATATACATGATTATGGTTACAAAATTCCTTGGATTTTCATAGTTGGAAGATTGACATGGGAATGAATGAAAAATTATGAAAATAAACAGGAATAAACCATTCACAAAATTTACTGAAATAGAGTTGAGGAATTTTTGTTAGCATAATCCTGACGAAACCAACTGAATTTCATGCAAGTACAGTTGTACCTTGACTTAAAATGTTTTTTTCAAGTTACAAGCTGTCTCTAAATAATTTTTTTGCTTTGTGTTGCAAACCAAAATTGAAGATACAAGCAAGCTTCAGATATGCAGTCGCTCAAGTAAAAAAACAAAAACAAATGGAGCAATAAAGGTACTGTAATGCCCTCGGATGTGGGCAAGGAGAGCAAATCTATTTTCATTGGGTGTCTGCTCATGAGAAAAAGGTCATGTTTATACAGTATTCCCTTGCTATGTCACGGTTCACCTATTGCGGATTTATTGCATTTATATAATGCATAATTTGCCATTTCGCAGGAGCTAGTGTAAGCTGTAATTTTTTAAATTTTTTTTTTTTTGTGATTGACTGGTTAGCACATCCACCTCACAGTTCTGGGGACCGGGGTTCAAATCCCGGCCCCGCCTGTGTGGAGTTTGGATGTTCTTCCCGTGCCTGGCTGGGTTTTCTTCGGGCACTCCGGTTTCCTCCCACATTCCAAAAACATGCATGGTAGGTTGATTGGAGACTCTAAATTGCCCGTAGGTGTGATTGTGAGTGTGAATGGTTGGTTGTTCCGTGTGCCCTGCGATTGGGTGGTGACCGGTTCAGGGTGTACCCTGCCTCCCGCCTGAAGATAGCTGGGATAGCTCCAGCACGCCCGCGACCCTAGTGAGGATAAACGGTAAAGGAAATGGATTGATGGATGGTCAAATAAACGGTTCCTACCTCCAAAAGAACTTTGCCCATGTCTGGTGAGCCCAAGTGGACTATGTTCTGTGCCTCCATTGTTGAGGCGGCCGAACGGCGCTGTAGCCATAAGGTTGTCCATGCCCGTCGTGGCGGCATTCCCCCGAACCCGTTGGTGGACACGAGCTAACACATCGGATTAAATTAATTAAAATTAGCAATTCACAGCAGTTATATCTCTCAAAGTAATGAATATTGTTACACAAACGCTGTATAAACACACAAACATGGAATATAATAATACTCTTTGGTATATAGTCTTCAAACTCTGCGAAAAAACAGTTATAATAACAATGTTCGATCATGAATTCTTATACTTTTCTTTGTCACTGTGTGCATCTCATTGCATGCACCACACTGCCCCTCAGAGGTCAAGACGTGCACAACAGTTACTTTATGTAACCCATTGTTTATTAATAAAGGGGTCTGTTTTTGCATACCTGCTGTTGATGCCTATTGGTCTCTGATTAATATCACTTGATCAAGCCTTGACTAACATTCCTTACTACAAATTAAGTAAAGTATATGTATTATTGTTGCTAAAATTGGATCGGACCAATACCTGTATCAGCCAAAACTCAAGGCTACAATATCGATATCGTATCGGAAGTGAAAAAGTTGGATTGGGACATCACTAATATTGTAAAAGTAAGTAACAAAACTTTAAAATCACATCGCAGGTGAACTGGGAGTCAATACAATTTTGCCGGCATAGGGATAATATGATCGACTTTCTTGTCCTTCTCAAGACGATTTTATACTAACTGGAGGAAGACCAGAAAGCAACATTGTGTGTGTGCGTGTGTGTGTGTGTGTGTGTGTGTGTGTGTATATAGTGTGTAGTATATAGTAGTATATAGTGTAGTAGTATATATATATATATATATATATATATATATATATATATATATATATATAGACACTCTCAACGGAGACAGCAACACTGCCGCCTCGCGGATGGGGGGAGGACATTCCCACGTGTCATTTTTTTTCAACTTGAAACTGCGTTACGTTTGTCTAAAAAATAAATGCGCGTGCCCACTGATCCACAAACGCACCTTCAACAATTCACAAGCAAAATTTCATATTTACATATGATAAGTCATGATAAATGCACACACAACATTGAAAAACGTGCAAATCGCGGATATATTTGTGGATTTGAAAACCACGTGCAAATAATTTTGAGACATATCTCTCCCCATATAAAAACATTGTTCAATTTGTACCACTCGTACGTGTCAATCAAGCCCGAGTATTATTATATGTGTAGGACAGCAGAATTTCACTCATTCAATTGTGCAGGTGTACCTAATTTTGTCCCTGCAGACTTCTAGGATGGCATGGATTCTGTGAAACGTCGCTGGTTAAAAGGCACCGGTGCTGCCAATGTGAACTTATAATTGGAACAAGATGCTTTTGTGACACCCTAAAAAGGTTCTAATAGACACGAGGATGTCACAAGAAATGAATTGTACGTCTGCCAACATTTCTGTCCCACTTAGTTTGTATTCTTAGCTTCAAAAGCTCGCAGAGCGACCTGATCTACTTTACCAAGCATTTCGGAATGTCACGCAGAACAATCGTGATATACTTTGATCCGTGCTCATAAAAAGCCGCCGTCGTATTGCAAGGCAGAGTAGATGGAGAGAAGAGGAGAAATAATTCAGCGGCTGGCGGCGTTTTATTTTTTAGTAAGTGTCTAAGGCGCTCCCGTTAGCCCGGCACTAAACCTACAGGGTGCTAATGAAATATCTATGTTGATCCAAATGTCTTTTTCCCAAACCCCCTGGCCCATTACACCGTGACATGTGTCTGTCTACATGTGACTTCGCACTTTGCCTGCAATGGTTGCCCCAGAAATAACAACATCTTAAATTGAATTCCTTTGTCTTAACAAGGGAATGTGAATGAATGAATTATTAATGACCCAACAATGAGCATTTTTTTACGTGTACTTGCAACAGCAAAAATACCACCTGTGGACACATTCATTGCAACTTTTATTCCGATCTGGCGTTTACATGGGTCACTACATTTAGTCAGAACAGCCGTTTTACAGACATGTGACGTGCAGATCAATGTAAACAAACATCATGTGATTAATCTAGATGGAGGTCAGTTGTCTGTCTCCATCGTAGACCAGATCTGGTAGGAAACTGCCGTGTTTTCAAGTCCGTAAACGATGACATCATCATTTACGTCAACACAAAGCATGCAGAGACATAGCTCAGCCCGACGCCATTCCTGAGTCACGGTTTACATAAGAAAAATTTACTTTTGATCGGTTTGGCAAAAGGAATCTTCCACCCCTCTGAATCCGAATGAAATTCAATTCTATTCATTCATGTGTTTATATGAGGCATTTTTATTCAGTTTGGGACCGATTATAATCGGAATATAAGGCTCCATGTAAACCCAGCGAATTAATCGATTACTTGACAACTAATATATTATCAAATTAATCGGCAACTGTTTTGATTATCGATAAATCGTTCGAGACATTGTTTTACTCAAAATTCTCCAAATCATCAGAGAATCAGTCTCTTAACTGTAAATATTCTCAGATTTCTGTGGAAATCTGATTTTCTGTCATCCTCCATGTCCTCCAGACTGATTATCTTTGTGCTGAATCAACATAAGACATTTTTTTTTTTTGAAAAGATGGGGAATTAAATGATCATTTGTTCCTATTTTCTGACATGTTACGGACCATACTAATAACTCAATCATAATTAATTTATGTTCATGCATTTTCTACGCTGTCAATTTGAAACCATTTTTGATTAATCGGAAGGAAATTTAAAAAAAAAACCTTTTTTTTTTTTATCCAATTCATCCAATAATCAAAAAAGAATAATCATTAGTTGCAGCTCTGCAGTGCAGTTGTAGGTTTTGCATCAGGGGTAAGTAGCACAGTGTTTACAGTGTTCCTGCCGCCGGGCCCTGTCCTTTTTCTGCAATATGGAGCAGCTTAGTCCCAAGTTGTCAACCATCTCGCATAATGGGCATGATTTGTAAAAGTCATTTTCTTAAAAAATGCAATCAGTGACATAAAACAATTGTGCCCCATTAATTCTACCTAGCAACAAGTTATATATATATATATATATATATATATATATATATAGACAGACAGACAGACAGACCGACCGACCGACCCGGGTTCAAATCCGGCCCCGCCTGTGTGGAGTTTGTATGTTCTCCCCGTGCCTGCGTGGGTTTTCTCCGGGTACTCCGGTTTCCTCCCACATCCCCAAAACATGCATGGTAGGTTAATTGAAGACTCTAAATTGCCCGTAGGTGTGAATGTGAGTGCGAATGGTTGTTTGTTTGTATGTGCCCTACGATTGGCTGGCGACCAGTTCAGGGTGTACAACACCTCTCGTCCAGAGTCAGCTGGGATAGGCTGCACCACACCCGCAACCCCAGTGAGGATAAGTGGTATGGAAAATAAAATAAAATAAAATAAATGAAAGAAAGAAAGGAAGAAAAAGAAAGAACGAACGAAAGAAACGTGATCTGGCAAAAGAATCCGAACAATTATGTTGAAAGTAGAAATGACACCATTTTCAATTTAATTCCTTTTCCTTGCCATGTAAATGGGAGTAATGAACCAGTGATCCAAGACGACAATTTCCTATTTTTTGGTGTAACTGTAACAGAAAACACGACACCTTTCAATCTTAACTAGACACACATGGTAAGTTTGAGTTTTTCCACTATTCTGAATGTACTATGTTTTTTCGCAGGTAGAGAAACCTTTTTACAAACCATCTATCGGTCATAAATTTCCTGGCATGGCATTAAAAATCCCTCCTAACTTTGGCTTTATTTTGATCTTAATATAGAACCTCTCTAATCAGAAGCTGCATCATTTTGTTTTTCGTGTGAGGAGAAAAAGTACGTGGGATGAATACTTAAAAGGTAGATGTCGAGCATGGTGAGACTAAATGAGACTCTCTCCTCTTTTCCCGGTGTCTCTCAAAAGGATCTGATGGCCATTGATCTGGAGCCGTATCGCTTTTGTGGCGTCAACATGACAGGCTTCCGCATCCTCAACGTGGACAACCCCCTGGTCTCCTCCATTGTGGACAAGTGGTCCACAGAAAGGCAGATACCGCTGAAACCTGACTCGGGCCTCCTGGAGGGCATCATGACGGTATGTTTTACTACTTCTACACACAGTCGTCATAGCGTCTGATCATAAACTATGGTGTGACCGTCAATGCCACCAAGAGCCGTGTAGTACCCAATAAACCCTAATTTGTCCATCCATCCATCCATTTTCCTCCGTTTATCTGAGGTCGGGTTGCGGGCGCAGCAGCCTCAACAGGAAAGCCCAGATTTCCCTGTCCCCAGCCACTTCCTCCAGCTCTTTCGAGGGGATCCCGAGGCGTTCCCAGGCCAGGAGAGAGCCATGTACTCTCCAGCGTGTCAAGGGTCGTCCCCGGGGTCTCCTACCATGCCTGGAACACCTCACCGGGGAGGCGTCCGCGAGACATCCTCATCAGATGCCCGAGCCACCTCATCTGGCTCCTCTCAATGCAGAGGAGCAGCGGCTCTACCCTGAGCCCCTCCCGGATGACTGAGCTACTCACCCTATCTCTAAGGGAGACCCCGGACACCCTGCGGAGGAAACTCATTTCGGCTGCTTGTATCCGGGATATTGTTCTTTCGGTCACAACCCACAGCTCATGACCATAGCTGAGGGTAGGAACGTAGATCGACCGGTAAATTGAGCACTTCGCCTTTCGGCTTAGCTCCTTCTTTACCACAACGGACCGATACAAAGTCCGCATCACTGCAAACGCTGCACCGATGCCTGTCGATCTCCCGTTCCATTCTTCCCTCACTCGTGAACAAGACCCCATGATACATGGACTCCTCCGCTTGGGGCAGGATCTCATCCCCAACCCAGAAAGGGCATTCCACCCTTTTCCGACTGAGGACCATGGTCTCAGATTTGGAGGTGCTGATTCTCATCCCAGCTGCTTCACACTCAGCTGCGAACTGCTCCAGTGAGAGTTGAATATCACAGCTTGATGAAGCCAACAGAACCACATCATCTGCAAAAAGCAGAGATGCAATACTGAGGCCACCAAACCGGGCCCCTTCTACGCCTCGGCTGCACCTAGAAGTTCTGCCGGAGGTGGGTTAAAACTCCTTCTGACAGGGTATTCTGTCAGACGTTCCCAGCAGACCCTCACAATACGTTTGGGCCTGCCAGGTCGGACCGGCATCTTCCCCCACCATCGGAGTCAACAGCTCCGCCCCTCTCTTCACCCGAGTGTCCAAGACATGCGGCCGCAAGTCAGATGGCAGGACCACAAAGTCGTTCATCGAACGGCGACGTAGGGTGTCCTGGTGCCAATTGCACATGTGGACACCCTTATGCTTGACCATGGTGTTCGTTATGGACAATCCGTGGTGAGCACAGAAGTCCAATAACAGGACACCGCTCGGGTTCTGATCGGGGGGCCGTTCCTCTCAATCACGCCCCTCCAGGTCTCACTGTCATTGCCCATGTGAGCATTGAAGTCCCCCAGCAGAACGATGGAGTCCCCAGCGGGAGCGCTCTACAGCACCCCCTCCAAGGACTCCAAAAAGGGTGGGTACTCTAAACTGCTGTTTGGTGCAACAACAAAAAAAGCTCCAAAAAAGCTGCGACAGGGTCATGTTTACCACTGTGTTACATCACCTTTTCTTTTGAGAACATTTAATAAACGTTTGGGAACTGAGGCCACTAATTGTTGTAGCTTTGTAGGTAGAATTCTTTCCCATTCTTGGTTGATGTACAGCTTCAGCTGTTCAACAGTCCGGGGCCTCGTATTTTACGCTTCATAATGCGCCACACATTTTCAATGAGAGACAGGTCTGGACTGCATGCTGGCCAGTCTACTACCCGCACTCTTTTACTACGAAGCCACACTGTTGTAACACGTGCAGAATGTGGAAAAGACGTTGCTTGGATGGCAGCATATGTTTCTCCAAAACCTGTATGTACCTTTCAGCATTAATGGTGCCTTCACAGATGTGTAAGTTACCCATGCCATTGGCACTAACACAGCCCCATACGATCACAGATGCAGGCTTTTGAACTTTGCGTTTATCAGTTTGAACATTAAATATCTTGGCTTTGTCGTGTATTCAATTAAACATAGGTTGAACATGATTTGCAAATCATTGTATTCTGTTTTTATTTATGTTTTACACAACATCCCAACTTCATTGGAATTTGAGTTGTATGTTTGTATCTGTCACTCCAGTTGCGCAACCTGGACAGCGATTGGACCGCTCGCATTTCCTAGTTAATCCAAGGTTTCAGTTATTCTCTCAAATCCCTACGATAATCTCAATTATATTTTTCTGTGATTCTGGTAAATTGATCAATTCACACACACGCCGTTGCTGACGTGGTTGCTTGTGACATAACTCCCATTGGCATATGGCATGAATTTTCTGCTGCTTGTAACGCTAATTTCATGGATTCTATCAAGTCCAAATGCCTCTTTGCTGCGCTATATTTATTCCTCACTATGTATTTGAACAATTTATGCAGTATTAGTTCATTCTTGGCTTTTAATAATTTTTTTCTATATGTGTTATTAAAGTTCTGGGGCCATTTTTCTGTCATTTTAAACCGCCACGCACTGGTTAAGATGCATCAAACGGATGCCCTTCTACAGGGAAATAGGGGTATGCTTTGTGCAGATTTCAGATCACGGGCACACACTCTGCATTTAGAATGAATTATGTTTCACTAACATAAGCACTGTGGTGAGAAGAAAATTGACCTGTATGCACGTGTCATGCATATTTCCATATATTCTCAACTTGCGCACAGAGTATGAACATTTCTATGCATTAATTAGTGAATGAGGCACATTGTCATGGGGGAAAAAATATTATAATTTATGATGTACAAAATACACACTATATCCTGATAGAGAAATGTGACAATACCCATCGTGGACCAATCTAACTGTCTTTTGTTCTGTCATTGACTGGTTGAGTGGTGTCACTGATTATCCCGTTTGCGGTGCAGATGAGGCCCAAAAATTGGCCCAATTTGTGTCATCCTGCCAGAAATTATTGGTTAGCAGCGAATGCGGGTACTAAATCTGTGAGTTTGTTCATCACATATCTTAAACTGCCTGAATAGCTTTCACCAAAGTGGTTTTGTGTTCTGTCTCTGAGCAGAAATGCATTTTCATAGAGCAGCTGAGAGACAAAAGATAATCTTTCTTACTTCAGGTGCAGAGATGGACATTTTAAAATGATATCGCACTTTGACCTTGAAAAGGATCTGTAATGTCTGAAGGCTCTGTAATTAAAAAATAAATAAAAGTAGTCGGAGGATAACAGCATAGCGTTCAGTGTCGAAAAAATTGTAGTAGCGCTATTATCCGTTTTAATCTGTAATTAAAATGCTGAACATAGCCGACCATATCATTCAAAAACACCTTTGTGGTGCTCTTGAAGGTACTGAGCTTTTTCTACCACACAGACTGAGAGTCTTCAGCAAATAAATTCAAATTTAGAGCATTTTATTTTATTAGACACACTGTTATCATTAGAGAAACACAAGGTGCTCATTTGCCTTATGAAATTGTGATTGTAGTTTACCATTTTGAATTTGTTGAGTCTGATAAAACTTGGCAAATGAGATGATTAATAGCTGCCACAGCAGGGACTCCAAACTGGTGCATGGGGGCCCATGTGATTGTCCTCCAAGGGGGTGCACAGGATTAAAAGTATAAAGGTGATCTGGTATAATACACAACATGAGAATTTCCCCAACTGTAAACCCCCGCTATTTGTGCGGGATAGGGACCGAGCCCTGCTACAAAATGAGAAGAAAAAAAAAGAGTAATTGACAGATTTTCTTTTAAATTTACCTATATTAATGGTCTCAACCATAATTATACGACAAAACACTTTAATATCACCTCAAATTAATCTCACAACATTACCCTAAAAATAAACCGCTTTGATTTTGAAATAATGCAGTAGAGAGTTGTAAAGTGTACATGCTTATATGACGAAAACGCTGTGTGACTTCCACTAACAACCAAACATAGCTCCTCCCCGACATGATGTTAGTCTCTCGCGTGAGATGTATGACACTAAATACTACTTTCCTATAAGCGGCACTGTCTCGTGGTGTTAAAGAAAGAGCCCAAAACGGGTTCCTCAGAGAAAGAAAACAAGAACAGAAAAAGGCGAATAGGCGGGGTTCACTGTATAAGACCCTAAGAGTTTTGATCATACCTAAGAGTTTTGATCATACCTTAATGTTTATGAATGGGCCTTTTTTAGACGGCTTAAGACTTTTGGGAACGGCTACTAAAGACTACAGTATTCGCCTTGGTTTTTGGCAGTCATCAGCTGAAACAATGTTCACCCCATTATTCCAGACAGATGCGGCTCTGACCTACGACGCCGTCCACATCGTGTCGGTCTCCTACCAACACGCGCCGCAGATGACCGTCAACTCGCTGCAGTGCCATCGCCACAAACCCTGGCGATTTGGCGGCCGCTTCATGAGTTTCATCAAAGAGGTAACTGTTTTCTCTATTTGCTGTTCATATTAGAGCCGAGTGGCAAAGCAAAAGGAGGAGGAGTTGCGTGGACTCGCATGCTTACCCACCAAATCAATCACAGCCGCAAACAAAGTGGGCCGAGCCTTGATGGACACATTAAAGCGGAGTTGTTGTCTGCTGTGTAAAATTCCCTCCAGTCGCTGTTTTATCTCCCGAATGTTGCAACCTTTTGAAAGGACAATTTGTGAAACTTGCCTCGAGTTTATCAAACATGAGAGTGTGTTGTTGTACACAAAATAAAAACATGAAAAGGCTGGATGGCGATGCTAATATTTGTAATTTATGATAAGATGCAAGAATTGCCACTTGTTTATCCCATGCACACGTCCAATGCAATGAGTTCAGCAACTGTCATGCGTTTCCATAGGTTAGAACTACTATGAGGGATTATTTTTAGTACAGAGTAAGGGTTGAACAACTGAAGATTTTTTGTAGTCCACTATAATATGAAAGTCGAGCCGAAGTCGATTAATCAGTGACGCCATTGATAGTTTTTCAGCACAGTACAGCGGTCCCCATTTGTTTTCTGGAATCAATGCGTGTTCACAGGGGGAGTTTGTGATATGGGCACCCGGGGCAGCTGCCTACTGGGGGGGGGGGGGGGGGGGGCACTCCGCCCCCCACCCCATTGACGATCAGCCATCCCTCCGCCGATGTAAGGAATTACAATGTGTTGGCCTACTGTATTCCCTGGCAACCAGTCCATGCTGTGTAGTCCGCTTTTCTCTCAAAGTCCGCTGGGATAGGCTCCAGCTCCACACCATCCTGAACAGGATAAGAAAATAGACTGCTTATCAGAATTTTGTTGTCAGACAGTGAGAGAAAAGCCGGGATTGTGAAGTGCTTGAAATCAGTCTCAGTTTATCTTGTCCGTCAGGCCTCATATTGTCAAATGTGCCTCCCGATGTATTCCAGACACATGATTGAGGTTTAGCTCGAGGTCATGGTATGATAGCAGCACGCGCTCTCCTGCATTAAGGAGCCAGGTATGATGTAAGGCTACGAAATAGGCCAGAAATAAGACCCAGACTTAGTGAAGGTATAAATGTGGGCAAATGAGGAGTTGGGACCACTCAACCACACCCATTTCCTCCGAGGTTCTCATTTACATCCATCAGAGAGGATCATGTTCCATTTTAGCACAAGTAAACTCCCTACGCACTTATTTTTAATTCCCAATGAGGTCGAAGAATGGACATTATTTCTCAGAGTACTGAAAAAAAAAGGTGTGAGGCTGAATTTTTTTTTAGGTTTCTCACATGTCCTAAGAAAGAATATAAGCCTAGGTGATGTACTTTAAGACCTGTCTTGAGGTGTTTGGGACAAACATGATTGTATTTACAGTGTGTTACACAAAGACCCGAAAGGAACTGACAGTTTGTGAGCTGCTATGGAGTCTCATCATATTTTTTTTTCTTTTTCCTGTTTTTTTTTCTTTTTTTTGGTGTGTGTCTTCTCTCATCTCACCTTGTGCTGAAGCGGCCTCGCTTGATCAATCTGCACAGACAGCCTGCACATTGCAAAGATCACAGTGGGTGATTCGCTTGTTGTGATTCACTCCTTGAGAACACAGAGGCTTGGTAAATAGAGTAGGATATGTTATTACTATAAAATATATATATTTATATATTACCACTATATATATAGTTATTACCACCAACCTTTTTTAATTGACGGGATTATGCTCTTGTCTCTTTGCATTGGTGCAAGATAAGACATATTTTTTTAATTTCTCGGTGAGTAATCCATTCATTTATTGGATATAATTCAGGTGTATGCAGGAGGTGTTCCATCTTGGTGAAAGTCTGCTCTCTACTTTGTGCCATTGTAGTTATTGTAGTTTGTCCTAGGAGGACTTCTGGTTTTATTTCCACTACTCAGTTGAAGTTGTGTGGATTTACACTACTCATTTCAAGAGTTCAATTCCGATATGGATCACAGCAAGAGAAATAGAGAAGACATCAAATGTCTGAATCAAACCTCTTTTGGATGAAAATCTAATTATGTATCGTGGCAGTACAGTAAAATAGTAGTTAATAGCACATCTGCCTCACAATTAGCAGTCTTTGTTCGAATCTCAGAGTGGACCATCCCTGTGTGGCGTTTGCATGTTCTATTCTGCTTGAAATGTATATTCTCTGGGTAGTATAGCTTCTTCCCACATTCTCAAAACATGTTTCTTAGGTAAACTGAAGACTGAAAATTGTCCATTGGTGTGAATGTGATGTGCCCTGTTGTTGACTGGCAACCAGTCCAAGATATATCTCACTGATTGCCCAAAATCAGCGGGGATAGGCTCAAGCTCACCCGAGACCCCAGCGAGGTGAGGGCAAGTGGGATAGAAAATGGATGGATGGATGAATGTAGCCAATATCTGCCAATATCGGACCTACCCTTTGGATGTAACCTGATGTCCTCAAAAGCTGCATTTCCACGACATGGTTCAAATTTTTTTGTTCATATTCTGATTTTTTTGCTCCCAAGTGACACCATGTAGATATGTGCCATGCCAGCATAAAGAGAAAAAAAAACACATATCAGATGGCCTCAGAGCAGAATCGGGCTTCTTCCATATGTGGATAAAAATCCAGGATTTTGCGTGTTTTCCCTGTAAACTCAGGTTTACTTACACAATCCCGAAAATGTGCATGTTAGGTTAACCCTCATCCTGCTGAGCAGGGTCAATTTGGACCCCAGGTGGTTTCTGTGACGTGCCACACAAATATTAAAAACACTACAGCACCTGTGTTTAAGGGGTTTGTTTTTCTATGTTAGCTTTTTTAAAAATATGTATTATTTTCAGGTACGTCTGACATATGAGACAACGGCAGTTTTCTTATTGAGGTCAAAACAACACCAGGTGAAAGTATAAATTTTCAAAAATGCAAATAACTATTAAACTAATTCTCTTTCTTTGGAAATTCATGATTTTTTAAAAAGATAATAAACATATTTCTAAACAATAAGAGCTGGTGTCTTGTCCACTTGTAAATATAAGCTAGTTCTCAATGGGGTCCAAATGGACATCGCTTGGCATGATTTGTATGTAAAATATGTCAGTAGGATGAAAGTTAATGAAAGTCTCTAAATTGCCATTGGGTCTGCTGGTGTGATTGCAGTTTAAATAGACAGATCGGATATACCCCATTGATGCAAATCTGACATCATAAAATGCTCGAATTTCACTGTGGCGTAAAGAGAAAAAAAACAGACATGGAATCGGATATCCTTAGATCAGAATCGGGCCTCTTCCGAATGCTGTATGGATAAAAATCCAATACGAATCGGATACCTGCGACTGCGACTTGTGCGCAAACGGACCGATCCGATATATTTGGTATACCTTCAAGAATGAATTGGCTCCTTTATTTGTGTTCACGCTGTAATAGCCCTTTCGAAGGCCTGTGGTCTTCTGTCCTCATTTGGAAATTATTCAAACACTCTTCAATCTGTCCTTCAGATGACACGGCAAACGCCCATTCCAAAATACATGGGATTTATTTTTTACTATCTTCTAATAAGAAGCAAACCGTAACAGCCTCTGGTGATCAAGGCGAAAGCCAATGAAATATTATTACATTGTTGTCCTCACGCCAGACTCCCGTTTGAGGACAACACCGCGGCGTTGGGTTGTAAAAACACTTACTCTGCTCTGATTTACGCTCGCTACAAAGACAGACAGTCAAAAATGTTGTCAAGGTCGAATCGGCTCTTTTGGATTGGACGCATCCAAGTCTGAATCATTTGAACATACTGAGGCCAGATAGACTCCAGTCGGTTGGAGGAAGCAATTTCTCCTTGAAGCTTGAATATTCTGAGACGAAGTCTGGTTGTGCAGGATAATGGCAAGGAACTGAGGGTGACATCTACACTATCAATACAGTACATCAGTATTTACAGGGAAAAAGGGAATGGTGGATTGGAATATTGGCAAAACATCACGATACGCACACTAGATCATACAACTACTGTGACTAAATTAAACGGCACCAAGAAACGGGCAGATAATCAGAAGCTCATAAGTATTAAAATATAACATCTGCAAGCGTGTGCGTGCTGCAACAAACAGCATGCGCGCACATCTTTTCAGGTTGCGCTCATCAGGAAATAGTAATAGAGAGCAGTTATGTGTTTTCCCTCCTCAAGGGGAATCAAGCAAAAGATGGTTGTTAATTAACTCAGCGGTCCTCTGGTGGTAGCCGCATCGGATGTCGATCGTAATTAACAAAAAGACGCAAATGCAGCCTGAATGGTATCCATGGCTGTGCGCGTTTTGCTCGGCGAGTGCGGCGCCGGTGTGAATTAACTGTTAGATACACGGCATGTGCTAAATGCATGGTTTGTTGGTAGTGGCAGTTGTTATATATTGAATGTTAGTACAAAGGTTGTCACATTTTACCAGTTTAATTACATGTACATAAAAGTAACAAGATCACGTGACCTTATGATGTTTAAGGAGGAAGAAATGTCCGACCCTGTGTCATAACTTGATATTTTTGGCTCTTTCTGAGCATATTTTTCAACTTGATGTTGTACACTTGTTTCGATGTTACACTTGTGAGTGTGTTAGCATGAATAGTATTCAATTGTGTGGGTGACATTAACTTTTAAAAAGCATTTGAAACCCTAACCCTCAGACTGACTTGAAACCCTAACCCTTCTTAGAAACTGTTACCCGGGCTTCAATCCCTTGATTAAAACCTTAACTCATTATAAACCCTGACTTTGCCACAAAGCACGATTTTTAAAACCTAACCCTGCCTAGAATCCCTATTTTGAAACCCTAATGTGAAATCCTGACTTACAACTCTAACCCCGGCTTGAAAACCAATTTTGATATCCTAACATTTGTTTGAAACCCTAACCCTGGCTATAGACCATAATTTGAAACCCTAACACTGGCTTGAAACTCTTAACACTTTTTAGAAACTGTAACGCATGCTTGAAACCCTTATTTGAAACCATAACCCATGCTTGCATCTGTCATTTAAAACCCTCCCCCTTGTTTTCAAACCACATCTCAGGCTTGAAACCCTAATTTGAAATTCTAAACCTGGACTGAAACCCGCCACATCAATGTTTCACTATCTTGGAAATCAGATACACATTAAAGCTGCGGTGGAACATTTTCTAGGTCATAGAAGACATTGGAAATAGCATGAAGTTGTGTTTTTAATGACATTTTTTTTTTTTTGGTGAATGTTTTTTAACACACACCACAATTTGGGAATACCTTTCTTAGACAGACTGTTGGTCAACATGGTTGTAAAGGAATGTATCTTATTTTTCAGTCTCACTGGGATGGATTGACTGGGAGACTCTCGTTCAACAAGACAACTGGATTGCGTACAGATTTTGACCTGGACATCATAAGTCTGAAGGAGGATGGACTAGAAAAGGTAAAAACCACCACACCCCGAAAAGCCTGTATGAACTTTACTGATGTACCTACCAACTTAGAGAGATCAACTCAGTCTTTTCTTCTTCTTCTAACTCTGGTTCAAACCAGGTTTTCTCAGGGTTCACGCTCAGTAGTTGTCATGACACACCCTACAGTAGAGGAGGGTGGGGTTAGCAGGGGCTCATTTGCATGAGACAGGACAACCAACCTAAAACGTTCTGCTTTGAAAAGGGCTGTTTAGAGAGGGTGACAAATGTTGTGTACTTCTTTCTTTTCGGGCTGCTTTTTGACCAAAGCACAAAGTTGTCAAAATTATTAACTCTCTGTAATTAAGTAGAAGTATGTACAAACTCTGAAATGTACTAAAAATTCCCCTTCCATCATTTTTCAATTTTTCATAATCCTGTCCTTTTATCAGGTTTGCCAGATAATTGGGGTTGGAAATGTTCCGAATGTCCTTTTTCAAGCTTTTCTAGTTGGTCTTTTAGTTGAAGCAGCCAGATTTCTCATTAATATGTAACATGTAAATAACCTTTGCTCTGATTGGATTGCTCAATTTCCCCAATTTAAATATGGGCAACAGCTTGGCTCTGATTTGTCTATAACACAGCATCTACTGGTGTCCATAAACTTGGGCTCGGCCAAGCCTTCGTAGCGACATTGCGTTCTTCATATCTTACTATCATTGTGAAGCAATTGTCGGCCCACTAATAGGAAACGTGATTTGAAAGGGGACCTTGGTGAAAATGAAAAGAGACTGGAATATTTTGAAGTTGGCCTCGTCATCCTCTCCCATTCATTGGAATTGAACCAGCCGTGACGAGCATCGCTGGCGACAATGAATGCAAGTTTCGCTATTTCATCCACAGTTATATAAAAAAATATAAATATAGTGAAGTATTTTTGTAAAACACAACCTATGTATACCTATATATATATATGGCTGAGATTGGCTCCATTAAAACCCGTAAATACCGTGTTGGTGTTCAGCTGAGTCGAGTAGCTGGGTACCCACCAATTGTCAAACCTACGTCAATAGCACGGCGATTTCAAATCATTATCGTTTACGCTCCCTGGTTCACCTTCTTCCATCTCGCTGCTGTCCCTGTTTCCTGTCCCCAACAACTCAATCAATCAAGAGCTAAACTGCAGTTGACTTTACCTCTATAGCAATTGCACTATACGGAATTAACATGACCAGTCTTGATTCGATTTTGAATAGTTGGAATTTTCATTCAACATATCCGTGACAAGATTGTGATTGTGAGCCAAAACGACAGGCAGAGATATCTGTAATTCTGTTTGCCCAGACAAATCTGAATTACAGATATCTGCAATGTCATTTTGCCCAGTTAAAACCTAATGCAAGATATCTGAAAAGAGACATGTAGATATCTCAAACTGAGGTGAATTAAATATATCTTGAACTGGAATTATGACTAAATTAAAACAACGTTGTCCATATCTTAATCTCACACATCTGTAATTTCACTTGCAGAGTTCCATAACTCACATAGCGGATAATCTGCTGAATTGAAGAAACCCCATACACATAAACAGCAAACGTGACATAATTTGTCCGAGCCAAAACGACAGATATCATAAATGACAATTGTGGATAGGAAGAATGTATTTGCGCATATCTGAAATGTTCTTTTTGACTTGTCTAAACAAAAGTTTGAAAAAAATATGCTTATTTTGACAAAGTAATGAACAGAAAGTACAGATATATATTTTCAAATGTCATAAAAGTAAATACTGAAGTCAAGTACAGCGCTCTGAAAAATCTACTAAACTATTTGTACTTTGGGACTTCCCACCACTGTATGTCACTGACATTGTATCAAGACACCTGCGGTTTTAATTTGTGGGAAAAATGGCATGATGTTGTTTTCGCAAACTATCAGAAAAAGCCAGTTTCCCTCTTGGTGGGCAACAAATAATGCTAAGTTGACACTTATAATTTACTTCCGTAACAAGGAACTAAATTGGCGCTTCCTCGAAATGCAAGTGGATCATAAAGCAAATTGGATTTGGGCACATTAGGGTGTTAATTGCCGCCTCGCTTAATGATAATTTGAGGTGATGCCCAAAATGCAGTTTGATGCTTGTGGGCTGTATAAACACAATACATGGAACAAAAAATTTGTCTGTGTTGAAGTAAAAGCTTCTTATGTTCTTTTATCATTCGTGAAGGCAAAGCACCCTCCGGACTGTAACAGCCTCAAACTACTAGAAAGGCTTTCATACATTATGAATATATGAAATAGGGATAAGTCCCATTATGATCTGCTCAAGTAGTCCCTAAAGGCTCAAGACGATATAATAGCGGAAGCTTTTCATCAAGTAACCCTTCTGTTGGAGGAAGGCATGGCGGGGGGTTGGGGAAATACCGGCTTTGAACCGATTCTCGTCAGCATCTTCATCTCGCGTACGGTCATCTGAATAGAAGCAAGCCCTGACATTATTTGATGAAGCATCAACATCTCCGCCAGCATGTTTCCGTTTCCCCTTCCATCTTGTTCCTGCCGTGGAATCGGCTTTAGCCTGTTAGGGTGTGGACTTTTCTCAGCTAATCCCTTGTAATTGAATATTACCCCGAGTTTGAGCTCACGCCGGAATTACGATCAGGTCTTAGCAGTGGGGCCTCGTCATTTTCACTCAAGACGGGATTTTCAGGTTGGGGGTTGGAGGGGGGGGGGGGGGGGGGGGGGGAGATAAACGCAGTCTTGTTGCTAATCATGTGAAATGACGAAATAGTAATTTGGCACAATGACAAAATAATTTCCATAAAGCTATTTGCAGTTTCTTTCTCTCATGTAGTTCTCTTTTGTCAGGAGCCTTTTCATAATAGTTGTTAACAGCAGGCGCCAGGGTACTTCTGGCTGTCAGAAAGTGAATGACTTCTGCTGACTTGAACAGAAGACTATGAAAAAGAATTGTTATGTTTGGGGGATGCACCACCAGATATACCCCAAAAGACTTAAATTATTCTTAAATTTATTTCCCCAAACATCTAAATTAATCCAAGAACCTGTGGGTGAGGAGGATAAATTGAGTGGAATCGTAAATACAGTAGTTGTACGGAGAAGATCACAAGACTGTCTAGTGTCAGTGTCATAGCCAATTCTAAATGGACAGACTGAGAACCAATAGCCATATGCATTTTTCTCAGAACATGAGTAACGATGTTAGATTCTGTTGAGTGACTCACTTGCTTACGGCTAAAAACATTGAATTAAAAAATATGAAAAATACATGAGTTACGTTAGTCAGAGCAATTCGCTTGATGATGCCATTTCTGCTGAGTCATGTAGTTCTTCCTCTTGATGGCTGAAAAGGTTATAGTAACAGTGTTGCTTACATCTATGTTGAGAGACAAGATAATAATGATAATTAAGATAATTAAAAAGCATAACTAAAGTGGAACCTTGGGTTACGAATTTAATTTGTTCTGAGACTCCGTTGTTAAATTGGCTGACAAAATGTCCTCCAATTGTGGAATTAGTTGTTATAAACCATCCATCCATCCATTTTCTGAGCCGCTTCTCCTCACTAGGGTCGCGGGCGTGCTGGAGCCTATCCCAGCTGTCATCGGGCAGGAGGCGGGGTACATCCTGAACTGGTTGCCAGCCAATCGCAGGGCACATAGAAACAAACAACCATTTGCACTCATAGTCACGCCTACGGGCAATTTAGAGTCTCCAATTAATGCATGTTTTTGGGATGTGGGAGGAAACCGGAGTGGCTGGAGAAAACCCACGCAGGCACAGGGAGAACATGCAAACTCCACACAGGCGGGGCTGGGGATTGAACCCCGGTCCTCAGGACTGTGAGGCAGACGCTCTAACCAGTCGCCCACCGTGCCGCCGATTGTTATTATTGTTATAAACCAATACAAGTTTAATATTTGTATTCATGAATTTGATCACAACATAACTACACTGTTCTTTTCAATACAGCACACTGTTATAAATTAAGATAGGCAATCATCTCATGATGCTGCTAATGGTGGACTTAGTTGCACTGAGGTTGCGGTGCACGGCGAGGATGCTCCCCGGCTCACGCTTTTCATTTGCCGCAGGTCGGCAAGTGGAGTGCATCGGGAGGGCTCAACATCACAGAAGTGCCCAAGCGAAAAGGGATGAACATCACAGATTCGCTGGCCAACCGCTCACTGGTCATCACCACCATCCTCGTAAGTGGCACCTTTTCACAACATTTTTGGTCAAAAACTCATTGCACGCCATGGATATGTTTGTTTATTTGTTTATCTTGCTTGAACAAAAGTCACAACCAAATTTTGCAAAATTTCTGTAAATTCTGTTGTTCAGTGATTCTTAATGTGTGGCTTCAAAAAAAAGAAACTGCCAAAGTTAAACGTTGTTTTTTAAATTCATATGCATAAGCACAGTGTTAATATTCCAACTGTGCATAATGTTACAGTGGCTTACAATAATATAAAATATACTTTTTTAAGAATGAAATCTTTGTCTACTGTATTTTAGTATTGGTCATGATGGGGTACTTGGAGTGCTAAACATTATTTTAGGTATTACTTGGTGTAAAAAGTTTGACATGCATTGTTCTAGTCATGGGTAAGCATCATATTTGGAGCCCGCATCAAGGCAAAAGAACACTCACAATAATAATAATAATTATTATTATTATTATCCATTTTTAGGCACCTTTCTGGGAACTCGAGGGCACCGGATAAAGCGTAAAAACAGAGACGCAACAACAACAAAACAAAGAAATATAAATACACATTGCGAACTGTTCTTTGCATTACCAATATGTTGTCGAAATGCTTCCATAACCAGCGTCTAAAAAGAAGTACTTTACTAAAGTTAACTAGCAAAGGCTAACTAGCGTTACAGTTACTTTATGTTCTTGTTCTGTGAATTTTCGTGTGGAATAGCCTTATGGAACATGACAAATACATAAATGGAAAGGCTTTCCAGCTGTAATTTTGTTAGACTAGCAATGCATGTCATAACAGGAATTTCTTAGAAAACAAGGCAGTATTGTTACAGTTTGTGGTACAGATTTAAAAAAAAAAAAAATCTAGCTTGCTAACACACATTAAAATAAAATAGTCGCAGCTCCTAGGTTGCATAATATCGAGCAAATAGTACGTTATTGAGCATGACCTAACAAGTCAAAGTTCCCATTCAATCTCAATCTTTATTTAGATCGTACTTTTCATACATGCAATGCAATCCCCAAAAATGACTTAAAATCAACACCTCCAACCATTTATCCGCAGCTTATTCTTAAAAACAAGTATTCTCTGCAGCTCTGAGGTTCTCTAGCATGCTGTTCCACCGAGGGGGGCCATAAAACTGAAACGATGCCTCACCATGAGTGTATGTCCTGACATTTGGAATGGTTAAAAGGTCACTACCACATGATCTCAGTGCTCGTGAGGGTTCATACGGTAAAAGGACTTCTGAGAGATAAGAAGGCCCAAGACCATTAAGACGTTTAAAACCCAATAAAGAACCTTCAAATCGATCCTAAAACACATGGGGAGCCAATGCCGTGATTTTAAAATCAGTGTAATATGTTCCCGCTTTTCGGTATTCGTCAGCACACGTGCCGCAGAATTCTGTAGTAATTGTAAACATGCAATGCTCTTTGACCAGACCGAGAGAGAAAGGGGCGGACTCTGGCTATATTCTTCAAGTGATAAAAAAATATTTTTGTCAAATTTTGAATGTGTGGGATAAAAGTGAGCTCAGAGTGGAAAAGAACTCCCAGATTTTTCACTTGGATGAGGGATTCAAGGATAATGTTCGCACTTTAGTTCAAAACATCAGTTTTGTCCTGGTTAAGCTGGAGAAAGTTCTCTCCCCTCCAGGATTTGAAGTAAAAAATACAGTTAAAAAGAGTATCCATTGGACTGGTGTCATCCGGAGACACAGGAGATGTACAGCTGCGTGTCATCAGCATAACTGTTGAAGCTCACTCCGTGTCTCCTGATGACGCTGACAAAGGGGAGCATATACTGACCTAAAATTGAACCCTGAGGCACACCACATGGTACTTTGTAGACTTTCAAACAGTAGGTATCTCAACTTAAATTTTATGTAGAGTACCAGAGAAGCCAACCAGATGTTTTAGTGTATTTAAAAGAACAGATTAGAGCGGTCTACTGCATCAAAGGCGGTGCTTAGATCCAGCAGAACCAACATAGTTATTTTTTGGCAATCAAGATTGTTTCTATCCATCCATCCATCCATCCATCCATTTTCTGAGCCGCTTCTCCTCACAAGGGTCGCGGGTGTGCTGGAGCCTATCCCAGCTATCATCGGGCAGGAGACGGGGTACACCCTGAACTGGTGGCCAGCCCATCGCAGGGCACATACAAACAAACAACCATTCACACTCACTGAAACCAGACTGATACTTTTCAAAAATATTACAATTAGCTAAAAAGTTAACTATTTGAATAAAAATAAGTCTTTCTAAGATTTTGCTTAAAAATGGCAAGTTTGATACTGAGCGGTAGTTATTGAGATTGGTAAAATCCAAATTGCTCTTCTACAGAATGGGACTTACCACTCACTGCTGCTTTAAAAGCCACAGGGAAGGCACCCGTCTGAAAAGAGCCATTCATAATGCTTAAAAGGTGATCGTGGAACTGTTCGAAAAATGTTAAAATGTTCAATGTTAAAAACTGGCATTGGGATACTCTCCTGAAAACTTGGTAGGGCTCACTGTGGAGAAAACTTTGTCAAGTGTCTCAGCATTTACCAGGGCAAAACTGTCCAGTGTTTCCTCAGGTCAAGACAGACACTAAGATATAGTTAAAACCATGTCATGATTACATAAAATATTGCATCTGATAATGTCAATCTCACCTCTGAATTGGGCAGGAAAAGTCTCATAAAGGGAGTTTGTCGGTGTTAAGGGAAAACTGTTAAAAATTGAGTAATACATTAATTAATAGTTGCATTTGACTGTAACGTTTGTATACCTGAGCAAATGTAATCACATTTGATTGGGTGTGATGTACAATATGACAAACCTAGTGTCATGAACACGCCAACAAGTCGTACATCAAGTATGCTCTGGTCTGCTCCCAGTGTGGGCCGAGCGGACCTGAACAGCGAATCTGTTTTGGCTTTTGATGCTGCACATACAGTATATTTTATCTTCGCTGTTAAAAATGACAACGGAATGGAAAAAAAAAACATTGATATAAAAGTCTGAAGTTAACAAACCTGCTATACTGATTTCAACCAAAATTAGTCAAGGCTCATTTGAGTTGTTAACGTTTATCCGTGACAAGCAGAGAGAGTTACTGGGGCTCCATGAACTCTTTGTAAGACTCCATAATAACATGTTCTTGCAGAAAAGAACAAGACGATCCCTCCCCCGGCTTAATGTTGCATTCCTTTTGTCCGTCTTTTATTGTGCTTTTGCTTCACGCGACTGTATGTTCTGGCTGAAATAGACCTATCAGGGAGGTGCTGGCACAGATGTCCCAGTGAACCTCTTTAGGACGCATCTACGTGCCATGATAAATACATCATCATGCCCCGCCCGAATACGGTCATTACAAGAAGCAGTCAATTTCATTAAAAAACAACACACAAAAAACACCTTGGTTTTGTCATACGATTGTCCAGAAAAGGCCCCTCTGAAAGCTACTTCTGTTTGACCCAGTTTTGTATCCATTCTGTCCATATTTGGCTAAGACCGCCTCCTTTTGTGTAATTGGTTGCTTCTCTGTAGAAGACCCACTTGTGAGAGCACGTCTTTATTATGTTGACTGGGCTGGCTCGGGGAGCGGAAAGGGAAGGCAGAGATCTTCGCTAGATAAGCTCGAGAAATTCGAATGACCTGATTTCAGGCCTCTCGGCAGAAAAACGTCTGGGACCCAGGAGTGCGTGCGCGATATTAATTCAGTATTTCACATGTTGACTGAGGAACCACAGAAACAATATTACATCCCAAATAATAGAAAAGGTTGGTTTGGAAAAATATGGGCCCTTTAATATTACATCATGAGCTATTAAACAAGTAACAAACCTGCTCTTTGTAACACATCGAAGTGAGGCTTGAAAACAACGTCCAGTAGTTGACTTTGATCATTCTCCTCTTTTGTTGGACCAAGTTCCTCCTCGTACTCTTCAATCTTTCAAAAACTACAAATATTTATTTGACGGCCGTACTTGGTCATTCGGCAAAACTCTCAGCATTTCTACTGTACACAATTTCACACAAAAATCACATCCACAACATTTTACAATCACACTTGATATCTGCTGAGCGATGTGTTGATCATAAATGCAGATCGATTCAGTTGGATCGTAGCTATTTTTTTTAAGGATTAAACCACACACACAAAAATAAAAAATTGCAAAACAAAATTATGCTATAATAATAAAAAAGTTTTGCAAATATGTGGAAAAAAAGTTTGGAATATAATGAGTAAAAAGTCAGAATTATCATTTGAGTCAATGTAAACACTTCCACACAAAGATCACTGTCACTCATTCTTTCTAGGGGCCTGCTATTAATTAACTGCATGGGTCATATAAATTACAAAGAAATCACAAAAGTTGCAAGAATTAAGTCCATTGAATTAGTCGACAAATGTCGTAATGCTCAAAAATAAGGAATATACTACAGTAAAATGTAATATTTTTACCATCAAGTCTGTTATCAGAATAAACCAAATTACAATAAAAAAGACACAATTTACGAGAATGTCTTCATTTAAACAAGCACGAAAAAAATTGTACCCTTACAAAATGAATACATTTTAAAAAAAAAACGTATTACACAACTGTCAAATCAAAAGTATAAAATTAGTAAATTACGAGAAAAATGTTGGAGTGAAATGTTTTATAAAAGGGTAAAAATTGGTCTAAACTGAAGCTCATATTTAGAGAACAAAGTTATAATGTTACAAGGAGGTCTGTTACGAGAATAAAAAATGATGGTATGAAAACCCCTAACCTTACGACAATAAAGTGGCAATTTCGAAGAAGTATAACACAAAACTCAAGTGAATAGTACACAATTAGCAAAATTACAAGAAAAATGTCAGGGGTGTATGTGTTATGAATGTGTCAAAATTATAGTAATAAAGCAAATGTTTCCCTGCATTTTCAATACTTCCAACAAGTCATTAGTTCAAGGTCGTGAAACAATCTAGTTTCAATTTGCAGGGGAAAATCTTCGACTTTGATATCAATCTCCCATCTTTGCATAATGACATTGCTGCAATCCGCCGCCGCTGATGCGTGAACGAGTCGGCTGACAGTTTTATAGCAATAACTTTGTCGATGAGATTAAGCCACTTAATACGTTTTCTCCCCTTACATTAATTGTTTGCACTCCATTGCCTGTAATGTCTCCGCATGGGCCCACCTCCCTCCTCTCGGCCCGCCGTGTGCGCCCATGCTGTGTGCCGAGACGGCGACTGCTACAAACGGTTTGATTTGAGTCCAAACCATGGGGGAATAACAAGAATTGGAAGGCTCCGAAGCAGATGGTAATGACTTCCCTCAACATCCCCAAAACTTTTTTGATCAACTTAATTGGACAACTTGGGCGAAGTTTGAGGCAAAAAGCGCTGGCTGCCGCCCACTCTCTAAATGCATTGTCATCAAGTATTCACACCTTATTTGTTTTAGAGCGAGGCCCTAATTGCAGTGCCCCAACGGCTTTAGATTTTGATGGCTAACATAACATAAAGGTGGTATGCTTTTCTAAGCAAAACTCTCTACTTAAGGAATAAATACTTGAGAGGCATGCATTTACAGTACAGGTAGGAAAAATGCCCCAAGCAACAACAAGCAGGAAGCAGCGCTTTACCAGGGATTAAATCCAACATCTGCTGATGCTGTTGCATTCCACACTTCAGGCCGTATGCATCTGCAAAAGATTTCCGATCAAGTATTAAAAAGTGAAAGTTTGATTTATGATTGTTAAAGTGTCTCATTACTTCTGGTCCATTAGAAAAATGGGAGGCACATATACCAACTGTTGTAATTCCTCCACTGTTCATTTGGATGTAAATACGCGCAATTTAAAGCAAAAAGTCTGTACATCTTGTTCATTTTATTTAAAGTTTGTTTTGGTGGTGTTTAGAGCCAAAATGATGAGAATCGTTTCCATGTTCCAGTATTTATGGACCTGATTGTATGTTTTGTGGGAAACCATAATCAATTGTTTAAAAAAACTTTACCTTTGAGACCCACTTCCAAATGTTGTCATTTTCAGGCTCCAATAATGTCAATGTCATGCAAATGGCTAAAAGAACACATTTTGTATCTTTGTTTTCACCTTCATGACAGAAGGACTCACTTGTCTTTTGAGGTCAGTTTGTAAATTATACATGCATATGCTGTATACTGTAACTATTGCAGGAAACATTTTCCATTATAGGTTAATTTGCCTAAATGTCATCAACATAGGCATGTTCCATTTAATTGCCGCATTCTGTTCCTAATCAACCTGTTCTTTCACTGCCCAAATTATGAGCAGCCATGCAGGATATTACAGGCTAGTAAAGAGTGTCAGAGAGTACCTGACCATAAAATGAACCAGGTACAGTATATAGGTCAAGGCATAGCAGTGTGACAGGAGGCTGAGTTAGTAGCAAAAACTCACAACTGGAGAACACAAGGCATCGCATTGCAATTCAAATGAGTTTTATTGGCATCCGCTAATCCATCACTGTTAAAAACGCCTGAACGATTTTTCCATATTCAAATTCCCAACTCGATTCCACTGTCGCTACCTGTTAAGTGCAACAGCGACACGCGCTCGGATCCTTTGGCGTCAATTAGGCGAATGTGCTGAACTGAATTGTAAAGGGCAACCTCGCCAATCGCCATGGCTTCTTTTCTTCTGATGTGCAGGAGGAGCCATACGTCATGCTTAAGAAGTCTGACAAGGCACTCGTCGGGAACGACCGCTTTGAAGGCTTCTGCGTCGACTTGCTCAAGGAGCTCGCCTCCGTGCTGGGCTTCTCGTATGAGATCCGATTGGTGCCCGACGGAAAGTACGGCTCCCAGGACGACAAGGGCCAGTGGAACGGCATGATACGCGAACTCATTGAACACGTAAGTGCTACATCCATGTTGTCCTTCAACTTTTTCCATCAAAGACAACAATCCTATAGAAAGAGCATTTGCTTTCTATAATGCTCTAAGTGGCCACCTGATGGCGCCAAAACCCTGTCAAATAGGAAAGTAGTAACTGGTGTCAAGGGATTATGGTAAAGTGTAGAGGTGCAACAATAAACGATTAAGCGACAATTAACCAGCTTGTTGTACAAAAATGTATTACTTGAAGCACATAACATAATAACTGCCCATAAGATAGTAACAGCCCGTAACGTAATACATCTGCCCTTTTTAAATGTAATAGGCCCATAACGTAATAAAAGTCCTGAACCTATAATGTCCACTAGAGTTGAAACCATCCATCCATTTTCTGAGCCGCTTAGCGTCACTAGGGTCGCGGGCGTGCTGGAGCCTATCCCAGCTGTCATCGGGCAGGAGGCGGGGTACACCCTGAACTGGTTGCCAGCCAATCGCAGGGCACATACAAACAGACAACCATTCGCACTCACAGTCACGCCTACGGGCAATTTAGAGTCTCCAATTCATGCATGTTTTTGGGATGTGGGAGGAAACCGGAGTGCCTGGAGAAAACCCACGCAGGCACGCGGAGAACATGCAAACTCCACACAGGCGGGGACGGGGATTGAACCCTGCACCTCAGAACTGTGAGGCTGACGCTCTAACCAGTCGGCCACTGTGCCGCCAGTTGAAACCATACATAAACAATTTAAAAAGATACATCAGCTTTTTGTCCTGTTTTAGGTCAACTGGGATTACCAAATGTACATATATTTGCTAAATGCCGGAATAATAAGAGAATTGATTTTCTAGACAATTTTTCATTACTTTCTTCAAAGTCAGAAATTTACATACAATAAGATTACTATGCCTTCAAACACCTATCAATGCTGTGTACTGCAATTTGGGGAAAACCCAGATGATGTCATGTATTTGGAAGCCCCTGATAGGGTTTATTGAGCAATTTTAAGTTAATTAGAGACACGACTGTGGATGTATTTGAAGGCACACGTAAACATGCAGCTTCTTTGTGTAAAATCGTGGAAATAAAGTTAAAAAGAAATAGCTAAGACATCAGGAAGAGAATTGTGGGCTTGCACAAGCCTGGTTCATCCTTTAGTGGAATTTCCAAATGCGTAAAGGTGCCACGTTCATCTGGTCAAACAATTATATGCAAGTATAATCACCATGGGAATGTCCAGGCATCATACTGCCCAGAAAGGAGACAGGTTCTGTGTCCCAGAGAGGAACGTACTTTGATCCTAGATGTGCATGTCAACCCGAGAACAAAAGCAAAAGACCTTGTGAAGATGCTGGCTGAAGCTGGTAAGAGTGTGCCATTATCCACAGTGAAACAAGCACTGTACCGACATGGGTTGAGAGCCACTCTGCCAGGAAGAAGCCATGACTCCAAAAGAAACTTCAAAAAGTCAGATTACACTTTCCACATGCACACAGGGACAAAGACTTTCATTTTTGGAGACATGTCCTGTGGTCTGACGAAACTTTGGATTGGATTGTTTGACTATAATGAGCATCGTTATGTTTGGAGGAAAAAGAGGGAAGTTTGCAAGCCTGAGAAACACAATCCTCACTTTGAAATACAGACGTGGCAGGATCATTTTGTGAGATTGTTTTGCTACAGGAGGGACTTGTGCACTTCACAAAATAGAAGGCATCATGAGGAAAGAACATTATGTGGAAATACTGAAGCAACATTTTACAACATCAGCCAGGAAGTTAAAGCTTGGCCACAAATGGTTATTCCAAATGGACAATGACCTGAAGCATATGGCCAAACCGGTTACAAAATTGCTTCAAGGTGACAAAGTCAGTGTTTTAGAGTGACCATCGCAAAGCCCTGATCTCAATCTTATTGATCATTTATGGGCAGACCTGAAAAGGCATCTGCGAGCAAGGTGGCCTACAAACTTGGCTGAGTTACACCAGTTCTGTCAAGAGGAAGGGGCCAAAATTCTTGCCAACTATTGTGAGAAGCTTGTGGAAGGATATTCAAATTTAAAGGCAGTGGTACCAAACACAAATGACATGCATGTAAACTTCTGACTGAGTAAGTAATGAAAATGTTTGTCTTTGTTTGATTATTCTGGCATTTAGCAAATATAAATATTTTGGTAATCCTAATGGACCTAAAACAGGAAAGGTTTAGTCTGATTCCATGTCAGACAGTGAATAAAAAAAATCATATCTATCTTTTTATTTAGTGTATGTAACCATTTGGTTTTGGAGTAGAGATTATGCTAATCATCAATTTGTATTGACAAATACATGGAGAGAGGGAGAGTGATAGAGACAGACACAGACGGAGAGAGTATGAACTTTCACTACTATATCCAAAAATAAAAAGTTAAATAAAGTGTTATTAGTATATTCTTACGGTAGTAGGCTCAGTTATTACATTTGCAAATAATATTTTTTTTACCAGGCCAATAATGTAATAGCCAAAAGTTATTACGTTATAGTGTAGGTCCAGGACTTTTCTTACGTTGTCGGTCAGTAATTACGTTACGGGTCTATTATATTTTAAAAAGAGCAAATTTATTTTGTTATGGGCCGTTATTAAGTTACGGGCTTCTTCAGGGTGCTTTAGCTGCACCGTTTAAATGTCAACAGTGCTTTGGTAGTAGTCATTTGTGAACGAGACTAGTTGCTTATTTCCAAACATCTCAATACTCGAGGTGCAACAATTATTCAACAACTAATTTAGTATCAAATTTTATCAACAGCTATTTTTATAATTGATTAATCGTTTAGAGACCTTATTTAACTTATAGTTGTCCAAATCCTTTGAATGTCAGCCTCTCAACAGTAAATATCCTCAGATTTCTGTAGTTCTACATGAAAGCAATCCAATGAATGTTTAATAAATAAATAAAAGGCATTTGCAAACATCTGCTTCTACAACGTACTTTGGAAAACAATGCTAAACATTTTTACCCATTTTCTGTTTTTTTTTTTTTAACAGACCAAACCAGTAAGTGAATCATAATCAATCTACGTTTATGTATTTTCTGCACTGTCAATTTGAAATCATGGCCTGTTGTTTAAATAAAAGGATGGAAATAAATATATTTTTTTGTAAGATTCATCGATTACTTGAAAAATAATCAGCCAATTAATCGATGATTAAAATGATTTCTAATTGTATCTAGTGAAAGTGATCTAGTGAAGTGATAAATCTCGACTGGAAGATTAACGTCTTTGTATATCGGGGAGTAGTTCAATTTAATCTGGGTTGTTGATGGAAGTTAATAAGTCTTTCACACGTGCGTGTACATGCACACTTATAGTGCATTTCTTTGAAATTAAATCATCTGTAAACCCTTTATTTCTAAGAGTAATTACATAAAATGAGTTTGAAATTATATTAAAGGGTTTGTGTGTGTATAGCGTCCATCCATCCATTTTCTACACCACTTATCCTCACTAGGGTCACGTGTATGTTTTGCACTCACCTTCATACCTATCGGACAACTTGGAGTCTTCAATCAACCTCCCACACATCTTTTTGGGATGTGGGAGGAAACCGGAGTACCCGGAGAAAACCCACGCAGGCACGGGGAGAACAGGCAAACTCCACACAGGCGAGGCCGGATTTGAACCCGGTCCTCAGAACTGTGAAATGGATGTGCCCAAGTCCCCCTTTCCACCTCACATCTATTTTACACTTGTTTTAAAAGTATGTTTTAATTGGTTTGAATGTGTTTACAGGTTTAGGGCTAATTATTTTTTGTTCAAATCAGAATCAGAATCAGAATCATCTTTATTTGCCAAGTATGTCCAAAACACACAAGGAATTTGTCTCCGGTAGTTGGAGCCGCTGTGTTTAAAAAGTGTGTTTTAATTGTTTTGAATGTTTTAATCAATTTAAGTGTTTTAATAAGTAGAAATGTGTTTACACCAGTGTGCGGGAGAAGTAAAACTATTTTTAAAAATGTATATGGTCTCTCCATATTCCACATTTTAGAAGGTATTTCCCATGATAAATGGGTTTTCACAAGAAAATGCTTTTATATGTGGAAGTGGTATTATTTTCTCTTTTTTTATTGGCTACTCCATAAACATCTAAAATCCCTCATCACAGCCATTGTACCCCACAAAAAAAGATCATTTAAATTTTATCTGCACTGTAGATTCAATTCCGCATCAGAGAGAAATAGCTTATAAAACGAAATTTCCTCGAAATCTATGGCAAACTTGATATTGCTGCGTAGTATTGCATGACCCACATAATAGATGGCATCCATCGTCTTGTTGACAATGTGGTCAGCGTCGCAGCTGCCTGTGTCAAAACGAGACTACCTTTGCATTTAAAAAAACAAAAAAAAGCCTCCATTCCAAAGCGATGTAGGCAGTTCTCTGCTGCCATTTCCTAAGTGTCCCCGTCATCAGTGCTCCGTCTTTGTGCTCGGTAGCCCCACTGGGTCAGCACTGTACTCAGCTGAAAACTTGTAATAGCTCAAATGTGAATTAGTGCCTGGAATGGTGTGGCAGGAGTCAATGGCTTTCTCACTGAAAAGGTTGAAGAAAGGTGGGCTACCTATCGCTGCAGCACTTTTTCTCCACGTCAGTTTTTATTTATTTATTTATGTATTTATTTTTGCTACACTCCCATGTTGATAACAGTAACCTTGATGGGGAACAAATGCATGAGAAAAAAGGCTGCAAATGCTGCCAAGGAAAGATTAGATCGCACGACACCATCATTTAACAGCACACAAGCTCTTTTTGTTATAGCTAGCCACTATTTTTCTTGGTATATTATTTTAAAATAGAAAAAAATATATTTGTTCTCACAAAACCCACACAGGTTCGGGGAAAACATGCAAACAAACAACAAAAAAAATACTTTGTGTAATTTCACACCCGAGGAATTTCAGATACCCAATTATGTGCAGCCGATGTTTAAATAGGAATTTTGTGAATTTATACCCACAATAAAATTGTGTCACTGCAGTGCAATAGAAGGTGAATTATAGTGCTTAGTTATTGCTTTTCCCTGCACCTTTTCCACATGACCAAGAGTGCGTGGTATTTTTTTTAGTCTGATCTATTTTGTGGTCTAGTGCTTTCTCCACCACCAGCACCAGCACCCTTGTCTCTACGAACTAAGGCGAACAGAAACAAAAAGCCAAATATCTCACCAACACTAGTGAGGGGCAAAAATGGTAATAAACCTCCTCTACAATAAATCTTTCTTAGTCAAACACCTCAAAGTGGTTTGATTTGGAATAGGCTGCAACTAATGATTGTTTTGATAATCAAATAACGTTTAGATAACGTTTTTAATTAATCAGTGAATCGGATTTTAAAAAAAATAACAATTTCCATCATTCTATTCAAAATGCCAATGCAGAAAACATAAATTGGTTATGATTCAGTTATTGGTTTGGTCCTTAACATCTGTCAGAAAATGGACAAAAATGTTGATTGATTTTCCAAAGTGAAAGCAAATGTGTACAAATGTCTTAATTTGATGAACACACAGAGAAATAGTCTGCTTTCATGGAAGACTAGAGGAAGATGAGAATATTTACTATTGAGAGGCTGAAATTCTGAGGATTTGGACAATTTTTAGTCAAACAAAGTCTCCAAATGATTAATTGATGATCAAAATACTTAATTAAATAAGTTAATTAATTAAATAGTTAACTCAATTAATTTGATAAATGATGAGTTGTCGATTACTCAAATTTGGAATTCAAGAAAAACTTGGAGCTCAAGCTATCATCATGTGTGACTATACGACAAAAAAAAAAAAAAAATACACCGAAGAAAAAACTGATCTCAAGGTTAGATGCGTAGATCTCCAGAAAATTCCGGTCAAATTCCTGTACTCCACTCTCCATTAACTACAATCCCTTTGCTGTAATGTAGCTAGATAAGCTACACGAACAGTTTACAGTATAAAAAGATCACAGCTGTAGATACGAGACGAGGGGGTGCAACAGGGCAATGTAATGCAGATAAAACGGAGCTGTGGCGCTGGGCTCATTCCTCCTTCCTGTCGGAGCGCACACATGCCGTACACTCATCAATCAGTTTCGGAATTATACAACACCGTTCAACTGACTGACAGCTTTTGAAGGGAGCAAGACTATTAGACTCAGATGTACAGTACGCCTTTATTCCTTACAAGAGCTGATCAACATTTGACAGAGCAAGACAGAGAGATGACAGCAACATTGAGATAGACGAAACGGCGGAGTGTTTATGAGACGATTAGCATTGCACAGAAACTTTTTGCGTTGCCACCAAGAACAATGTGAAGAAAAAATATATATATTCGTATTTAATGATCATTATCTTGTTGCAAATCATATGAGCAATCTGAAAATCCATCGATCCATCCATTTTCTGAACCGCTTATCATCAACAAATCATCATCATCATCATCGTGGTTGAGCGAGCTCCTTAGCTCGTTAGCTTGCAGCGGTAATAAACAGTTAACTTTTCCTTAAGTGTCTCTGTTGTGTGGATCTACGCGCGGCACATAATGCAAGGCTGTGGAGTATTGGACGGAGCCAACGCCAGTCCACGAGTCCACTCGCGGCTAATACATACTAGCCGATTCGCGAGTAGCAGGCCACTCGGCAGCGGAGCTGTCCAACCCGTCCGTGCATGGGGCCACAATAGCGATACTATCCCAAATAACACAAAACACTTGAGGGAAGATGCATTTTTCGGGTTGTAGGCAGAGCTTAATGGCTAAGTGTAGTGGTGCGAGAAATGGCTAAGCTATTATTAATAGGTAAGTCGCAATTCCAGCGAACAACCATTGATGGTGCTCGTTATTTATATAGAAGGGTGGGGCCTCATGTCAGAAAGTACTGGATACACACCAACCCATTGTCATCACAGAGCTAGTTTTTAGGCCCACCCAAAAAACCTAGCCAACTGAGTTGTTGAGTTTCACGCTACAGCTCAACAATTCAGTACACATTTTTTTTCAGTCGTGGCACGTTTTCGGGACTTACCTTCAAACTTATTGTCAACCTCTTTTGAACTGAAACTGTTGACTGACATTTTGCAATATTCAGTATCTTAAAATATTTCTACAGGAGGTATTCATTTTCACAGAACTAAAATCTAGCTTTTATTTTTTTTTAAATGTAGTTAATGTCTTTTCTATGTTTACACTTTGCAAAAATCATCCCCACAGGCCAGACTGGACCCCATGACGGGCCGGTTTTGGCCCGCGAGCCGTCCGTTTGACACGTCTGTGCTAAGCGATGCAGCGGGCCTCATTATACAGTATGTGATCCAGTCACAAAAGATGATGACCTCAATCATGCCATGATGCAAAAGCTAATAGTGCACTTGGCACGTCATTTGTTGTTGCCATGGCAATTAATCACGTTGTAGGAAGACACTGGAATTGGATCAGTGAACAGAGACGCCCTTGATTGAAGCCTGAACGGTGAGCTTGAGCAGGACCTCAAAAGTGGGGCAATTAATGGAAATCAGTATTTTAACTTGTACAGGAAACCATTACGCAACATTCTTCCTTTCTTAAATTCACTGCCATTGACAGCTTTAGAAGTCAAATATCCATGTTAACTGGGAAGGCTGGCAGGGAATGAGTTAACTCTAATAAGCTACCTAGTAACTTAATTGAATAAACCTTAATCAGATAAAAGGCGGGACCACATTTCTGAAGCGATGCATGGCACTTTTTAATCTTGAGTCACATTAACACGAAACTGAGCGTGACCTTGGGGTGCCCTTTAATCTACTTATTTTATTGTTTTATTTATTTTATCAAGTATACTGTATATTAACATATACAGTCGGTGATACAGTGGTCCGCACGCCTGCCTTTTAGTTCTGAAGTGGGGGTTGCATCTTCTTCCTCACACGTTCCAAAAACCTGCTTCTTGGGTAATTAAAGACTTAATATTGTCCATCCATCCATCCATTTTCTGGGTCGCGGGCGTGCTGGAGCCTATCCCAGCTATCATCGGGCAGACTTTATATTGTCCATCACTGTAAATATGAGTTTGAATGCTTGTTTGTCTACATGTGTGATAGACTGATGGCGATTTATTAAGCCTGTAACGATGCGGTATCGAAACAGAAAATCGCAATAATCTAAGACATGAACCTGTCGCCTTTGAAATGCCACAACTGCGACACGCCTCTACCAAATCTGAGAGTTTGTGTCTCCAGTCCAGATAGCCATATGAGCTCACTGTGCTACTAAAGTTGATACAATATTATTCTAATGAATTAAACATTAAATTAGAACAAAACGTAAGCATAGACTGAAGATATTATTTTTTGCAGCGAGCCAATGTGACAAAATTTTCCAGTAATGGTCATCTGAGTGCCTTTTGAGCAGTACATTTCCTACAATATTTCACTGAAGTAACAATTGCATGACTCGAGAGACGTTTGACTCCAGATTTGGTCCTAAAACCACACATTTGTAAGCGTTGCTAGACATTTTTCATGTTTTTGCTCATGAGGTCACACAGTTGCCGCAAGCGTTAAGATGTGTCAGTTTGATCCTCATCGGAGGCGGCGGCAAGACGGCCTGACCCGCAGCCGGAGGGCCACGGGTTCAAGTGCCGTACTGGCAAACATGACTGTCCAGCCAAGCCAAAGCTGCCCTTCGGTAAATTACCACCGCACCTCAGCTTTGACTCCCATTGCACTCCGTCATTAGCCCCGTGCGGTGCGTGGCCATATCGTCGTGTGGAGACAAATGTCACTCGTTGGCATTCTTGTGCCAGTAAGAGTGGCTCATCAAATGAATTAAATGTTAAGTGTACATGCGGCGGATTAAAAATGCATGAATCACTGTAACTCCATGATGGTGCGAGGGAGGGAGGTGATCCACAAGGACAACACCGCAAAGCTCGCCATCTGCAATCCCAGATAACGCCAAGCCATGTGGCACGCGACGGGACAGCGTCAGGTTATTTGGCTCATGCTGCATTGGAGCAGTGAGCAGAACAAGTACGTGCATGCATGTGTATTAGTCTATTGGGACGTCTGGAACCGGTCCGGTCCGGTCCAAACTGCATTTTGGCAGAGGAGTACCCACAGATGGACCCGGACACGATGTACAAATTTGAATAGTTTAAGAGAGACAGCAGAGGCTCAGCAGGACCACACCGCCACCTTTCAACCTTCTTGGATGCCACTGTGTCGCCATGACGATGGCCAGAGGCGCAAACGGGTCATAGGACAGAGCACACACGAAAAAATTTACAGGGTCCATATACGTTTTAATGAGGTCAGGTACTTTTCAAGTTTTTCCATAGCTCTATAAAATAAAAAAAAAACATCTATACCCATTCAGTTGGGTGACTAGCTTTCACAACAGCCTCAGCTGTACCAAAGCATAAAATAATAACAATAATACAATCATAAATAACCAAACAAAATGTTCTTTTCCATTCAAAATACACCATCACTCTCTTCACATTGGCAGTTCCCATAGCGGAGGTGCAGAGTTTTATTGCACATGACGGTTTCTGTATCTTTAGTAGCCACTTGGAACAAAAAAAAAAAATATATATATATATATATATATTGTGTATTTTCGAAGTGGATTCAAATTGCAATGTTCGAATTTTATAGTTATTTGGACGCTCTGCATTACATAACAGCTTACTTGTAAATTACTCACATTAATTTCAAAATTTCTCTTTTTGTAGCATACCTAATGCAATTTCAATAGTCCTTTAAAGTACCCAAAATCATTTAATCTATGTTCCCCCAAAAACAATTTTGTTTACACGTTATGGACAACAAAATTCATATCAGTGTGACAGAGTGACAGATTGATTGCTCATGAAGTGCATCTTAGACGCTATTCAAGGTTGTAGGAAGCATTACATTACAGCTGCTGATTAGTGTTTGAAGAACACAATTTACTGGTAAAAGACTGCCTATTCAATTACTGAATGGGTTATCTAAGACCCTAATTCTCAAAAGCATTGTGGTGGGATACGCTACAGAGTGATATTTTATAAAGAAAGCATTATTTCTAAGCTTTGTAGCAGCCTGAAAAACAATTGTTGGGGAAAAGACCTTATGGGATGTGTAAAGAATGACTGTCATTTAATGCTAAATTAACAAAGGTATGTTTTATTTTATAAAAGGTAAAGACATGAGACACCTCTGGCAACTAAAAATATGAAAACCGTCATGTTGTTTGAAGCATACACTGTAGCTGTTAGTAGATGAGAGAAGAGAGAATGAAGTCTCCTTTGACCAGTATGAGGGCGCCGGGCTCATGGATTTCATGATCATAACGTGCATGACATCACTCGCGTTTGCTACAGGCTAAGTTTGAAAGTAAACGAGAAACTGGAGTTGAGTAACAGCTGGAAGTTCCTCCGTTGCTGAGTAACTCACAAACAGGAAGAGTAGTTAAATTTTCCAGTTCCATTTAGTCATCTCTCTCGCTTCACTTTGCTTTTAGGCACCAACTCTCATTCCTTTCGGGATGGACTCGGCTACATGTTGATGATGCTGCTCGCGTCGCAGCTCCTCTTATGGAAAACTGATTTTTCAATTGTTTGTAGACAAATAGCTGCATCGCTGGAGAGCCTGCCCACCCCTTAAGTGTGAAATTAAACAACCCAGTAAATATTCTTGTATCTACCTATTTTTGAAAATATGTCTGTAAGTGAGACCTTCTGAATCTTCCTGAATTGTTACATCACAGTGGGGCTATTTAGCATAATTACCACGCTCACAACAAGTTTCTCATCCAATAACTTGGCAGCTAGGCCGGGCAACGATTCAGAACAAATGAGCCAATTTCATGTCAAAGGGTAAGCAGAGCTGCAGTGCGAGCACAAATTCCTGTTAGCTAACAGTGTTACCAGCGTGAGCTTCTGATAGCTGGCACATAAATGTGACCCTGGATGAAATCTGCATTTTCCTTCCGTAGCTGCTTCCAAGAGTGTCCCTTCTCGCTTGCTGTAGTGTGAGTGTGCTGGGGAGCGAACTCCATCATAAACTAGACTACAGTCAACAACAGCGTGCTCATTCAGCCCTCATTTGCATTTACAATATTTTCTTTTTTTACAGACATAATACCTTAAAACAATAGAAAAGCATTTTACGCAGCAAATTTTTAAAAAGGTTTTGGGTCACGTTTACCGCCCCTGCTTCCCCACAGCCGTGACACCCTGTGGGCCGCACATATTGCCCATGCCAGAATCAGCCACTGGATACAAACAAAAAGTCCATCCAAAGGCAATCAGGAACTATGATGGTCTAATGATGTTTTTATGTTCCACAGAGGGCTGACTTGGCGGTGGCTCCCCTCACTATCACCTACATGCGTGAGAAGGTGGTGGACTTCACAAAGCCCTTCATGAGCATGGGCATCAGCATCCTGTACCGCAAGCCAAACGCCACCAACAACGGCTTCTTCTTCTTCCTCAACCCCATGACGCCTGACATTTGGATCTACATCCTGCTGGCCTACCTGGGTGTCAGCTGCGTCCTTTTTGTCATTGCCAGGCAAGTGAGAACGCCTCGGGCCCCCGCAACCCCCACCTCCATCCTCCCAGTCCTTCAAAACATCTCCATGAGGTCTTTGGCCAGACAAAGCCATTTGGTCTGTTATCACTGCAGGTAGTGAAAACGAGTACGCAGGCCGGTCTCACACGGCGCGCTTAGCTGCAGTATGCTGTATGGCGCAGGAGGCGGTTATGCGCACACGGCCCAGCGGTGCTCCGAGATGCAGAGGAAAAAGCTTGAGTCGGCTTGGAAAAAAAATCCTTTGAATTAGAAGCTTGCGGGGGAAAAAAGGTTGCAAACTCAAGCTGGATGATTAAATACATACCTGACGATGAAATGATCTCAGTGACGGCTATTTACAGTCATCGTCAGCTTTTTATGAATGTTTTTGATTGGCTAAGCCAAATCTCATTTGTATATGTGTTGGTTTTTTTTCCTTGGGTTTCCTGCTGCTTTTCATGCAAAGTGGTGCTTTTGCGAAAAAGCAGGCCATGTGATGAGGATGCTCAAGTGCAAACAGCTGCACTCCCCAGCCGCTCGTTTTGTCGGGAATCATGGAGGAGACTTCACACACCAACGCAGAGAAAAAGAAATAATCGCAAATTGGGATATCAGGTGGCTGCCCTAGTTAGCTAAAAGGTTGTCAAAGTGCATCGTGGGAGTCAATAAGAAGGGGTGAGTGCACTTTGGCTCGAGGCTGACACGACTTATTTATAAAGCTAAGGGGGATTCATAGGATGGAAGACAATACAAAACATAACCTCAAATTCTCTGAATAGAGATTTGCATCTGCATCATATTATGAAACAATTATTCCCCACTAACTGTCTCTTGACAAGAGAAAAAGCTGCAAAACATTACAGCGAGTAGATTCATATTTTTTGTTGTTATTGTAACCATGACAACAAAAGCACAGTTATTTTGAGTGTTAGCAAAAGAACATTTTTAAAGTATACTCACCAGATATTTGTGTGCTGCTTACAGTCGTTAAACATAAAAATAGCAATAATATTGAGTTCTAGTAGTGTTTTTGTTTTTTTGGGGTTAAAGTGAACCGAAAGTCAACAAAACCATTTCTAATTGTGGTACATAGGAATGTGCTAGGCATTCATAACACTGTTACATACACCCTACAATGTCCCCAATGTCTAAATGGGTACAGTATCTATAATCAGGGGTGCACATAACAATTTTGCTTATTGCTCATTTTTTTCATGATCCACTGACCTCACTGGATGTATTTAAAGAGTTACAAAATGGAACCGCACACTCAGCTGATTTGTGCAGTTCTCTCGGGCAGCGGTCCCCAATCTTTTTTGCAACATGGTTTCACGTCAAGACAAATTTTGATGGACCGTCATAGCTGATGGCAGTAAACGCAATACAACTCACTTCACAATAAGCTGCAGTTTGACAAATAGTGAACATGTCAGCCAAAAAGAGGTTTCAAGCTGTTTAATGCCAATCCCAGTCTATGTTTACTATAAAGGTAAACAAAAAAAGAGAATTACACATTGTGTATTTAAAACAAGCAAACTACATTGTCTTAAGAACGCCACGCTAGCTTAATGCTGAAATTAATGGAAAATACCATTTAGATGCTAACGTTAGCATTGTTATGATTTTACAACCCTTTAAGCAATGGATATTTGAACACAAATTGCAAAAACACAGAGACAAATAATATAACAATACTTACAGGCATATATTCTTTATCGTCTACAAAAAACAAATGATATTACTGCATCTTACTGAGTCACTTACAGTAGAAGAACTACTATTTTTCGTTTGTGTCTGCATGACTACCAGAAGGAGCAACAGATGGAATTTGATTGTAGCATTAAATCATGATGCCCAAACAGTTTAATACTTTACATTTAATTATGTTATTACTCTATGTTTTCATAAATTCCAATATAATAGAGTGTTATTTTCCTCATTAAAAAACAAAAAGAAAATTTTTTGGTTTTTGGTCGGGGGGAAGGATGGAACGGATTAATGGCATTTTCATTCATTACAATGGGGAAAGTTGATTTGAGATACGAGTGTTTTGAGTTACTAGTGTGGCCATGGAACAAATGAAACTTGTCTCAAGGCACCACTGTACTTATATTAGGAATGACACAAAACTGCTCTAGTTACTTTATTTTATTTTCAGTTTTCATTGTGTTCTTCTTTCATCGTCTTTCATTCAATGTCAGCTCTTGGTTGCACTTTTCACCTCCCAAATGCTCTGGCAACTTAGCAATTACACACAGTTTTAATCGTGTTGTATTTGTACTCTTAAGGCCATTGCATATGCATTCAACGGCTCGTGAAACGAACATCAGTGTCTATGTGATAAAACAGTCTGCTAACCTATTCGACTGCCGGGCATGTCATTAGATTGACATCTAATGGATCATGTGGATAGTACACTTTTTCAGTCAGCTCAAGCTCTCCCAAATGAGAACTGACGTGATCTACTTGAGCTTTCGCCGTATTCGCCTTGATCACATGAAGCGTTATACTGTAGTTATTATTTATCAAAAGGACAAAGAGGGCATTCACTACATTTCGCGGGAGATGTCTAGCGATTCTTCATATTTATCCAAATAACTTTCAAAAGGGTAAAAAGCGTGACATTTGAGATGTTTTATCTCAGCAGCTGCCGCCAAGAATGACTTAGACGGTAAAAACAAAAAAAGGTAATATTTACAGCCAGTAAATGGCAGCGGACTGCGCGACACATGCTTTATTTATATGCATTTGTTTCTCAAATGTGACATTTTACGCCCTTGTCAAAAAGTAGAACAAAACAACTTTTATTGCATTGCAGGGACAAAGTCAATTCTCTCTCCTTAAGCATTCCACAAAAACTATATGAATTATAACTTAACTTGGATTATTATTATTATATAAATCACAAGTTAAATAATAATACTATATATATATATATATATATATATATATATATATATATATATAAAATTTAACATGAAAAGGTTTAAAATGTCAATTCTAAAAATGACTGGTTACTTTAATATGTGCAGATGTGCAATAAGAATAATAAAAATGATTTCCTTTTTGAATATGGTTTTATTTATGAGTACTCATTCAGATTTATTCAACTTGTTCATTACGTTAATTTGGAATGTGTTTATTGTACATTATTAATAATATTAAGCAACTCCACAGTACACGACAATAATAAACATATTGTGTAATATATGTCAATCAAAACTGAGTGTTTTTTTGTAGAATCATAGAGCTCTTGCATTATATAGTGCAGGTGTACCTAATATTGTGACTAGTAAGTAAAAACTGATGTTTTTTAAGTCAGACAGTTCTTTCCAAAAGTAATATGTGGTAAGTTTGCAAATGCAACTGCTCTCCTACTTTTACAGACTTCCTGTCACAATAGATTTGTTACTCTTCTGTTCAAACATGACATGACGGAACAAAGTAGCTCATGAAGTCTCAGCACAGACCCGAGGAGGGTGATGATGTTCAAAAAGTAAAAACTTGTGCTTTGGATATTAATAAAAAAAAAAACTTACTTCCTTTCCAACTTCAGGTTCAGCCCTTACGAGTGGTATGACGCCCACCCTTGCAACCCAGGATCTGACGTGGTGGAGAACAACTTCACGCTGCTGAACAGCTTCTGGTTCGGAGTGGGCTCCTTGATGCAACAAGGTACAGCATCAGACATGGCGTCGCGCACACCGTTGCGCATGCCATTGTGCCCTTTGCTGTCAAAAACAATCCCATCACCCCACCGTCCCACCCTTTGTCTCCAACTTGGTAGCCTCCACTTCCTGCCTCTCTAACTGTCAGGCTGCAGATTTTTTTTTTCTCACCCACCCCATTCGTCGATTGTTTTTTGGCGAGATGTTCATCCGCCAAGAACCAGCGGCGTGGTGCTCCGTCTTACATGACATAGCAGGGTGCTTGTCACCCACCTGCTGTTTAAAAAAAAAAAGAAAAAGATACAGGAGGAAGGGGGAGCCTTGTGAGGCATTGTCAGGCAAGGCTAGATAGTGTTGCAGCGTTTATTTCCTGTCATAAAGCCTGTCTCTGACCCTGAGCGAGTGCCTTCAGGGTGCCGGGGACAAGAAAAAAGGGGACATTAAGGAACACGTTTGACAAATGCCGGCTGTGAGCCATGCTGCAACTGGCAGGTGTGATGGATTCAGAGAGGCTTAATTGCACTTAGAGTTACCCGCTGCAGAATGTCCATATGTCTCACTTGTAGTTAAAATGTCTGACAATCACTGATGCCGGTAACACGTTACAAAGTAACACATTACTCCAAAATACCGCCATTTTGAGTAACAAGTAAATTAACACTTTACTTTTCCTGGGAAAGTAATTAGACTGCAGTTACTTTTGCATCAACATCGCTCACAGGTACTAATTTGTAGCTGGTGATTCAAACAAAGAAGAGTCCAGCTGTGCAGAAGCATTTAACAAAGACTGCTCTTTTTTTTGTTTTTCAACAATTTGAAGAAAGCAATTGGGAAGTGATTGTTTATTACACAATGCACAGTGACGGTGCAGTACCATAAAAGTGCAAAGAAATGCACGATTTCACTGTCGCTACACTATTTTGTTTTGTTTTTCCTTAGTAAAAAGTGTATTTGATTGTTGTTACCTTTTTTATTTGCACATTAAGAACACTGTTTTACCGGCGTGTTAAACGCGCAATCCATTGTGGGTTAATTATTCATACCGAAGTGTGCGGTCATAAATTGCTCATGGAGGTAAGGACTGACCCACTGAAGGACTTTCTTTACTTAATAAGGGGAAGAGAGAGAGAGAGAGAGAGACTGTGTATAATGTGTGGTTAATGCTATTGATAGCTTGCTTCACAGTTAAGTACAATTGTTCAACTGACAGCTGTAAACAAGTACTGTACTTACCAGATATGCCAACTTCCTCGCTCACCATTCTCCAGGCCTGCTCTTTTTTTCATTTGGATCCGGTAGGCTATTGGTAGAACTTAGCAAAAAGTTCCAGGTACCGACAAACAGCGACAGTCCTTTTATTCTCCATTGTTATGCTCAACCGCTCCAGGACGTTGTGCTGATTGGCTGTCGCAACGCAGCGTCACACGAATTTGTCACTCGATTTGGAATTTTCCAAGAATAGACATGCCATTAATGTGTTTCAATATACCAACATTTACTGTAATGTGTTTTTTAAAAAGAATTGCGCTGTACATTATTGTACTGTTTTGAAACCTTACAGTAATAACATACCAATAAATGCAAAGAAATAAACTGTTCAGTTCACTTTCACTGAATTAAATTTTCTTCAGTTTTTTTTCCACTTTTTGCCGTGCTTTTCTCACTTTCAGCAGCCTCTCCATCTTTACGTTGACAGAGGTCCACAGCTTAGAAATTATTTTAGCACCCTTGGGTGGCGTTATAGCCTTTCTCGACTTCTTTGGCTTCATTTATAGTTCATATGGTAGAAGCACTACGCTCGTAGTGCGTCGCGAAGTCGACTACACGTGACTAGGTGATTTCGTTAAAAGCAAAACACAAATAGTGGGAAGTTCACTCTAAATAATACAGGATGTCCGTAAAACCTGTTTACAATTCAACAAATGCATTACAAACACAACTGAATGGACAAACCTGTGGAGGGGGTAGAGTTTTGCTTCTTAAAATTTATTTTAACAGATTCAAGTTTTAAGTGGGTGCTCAGTCCCTACTACAAATACTGCATTTACTTTTTGTAACAATATGTTTGGTGGTGTGCCCTGAGATCTTTCTTATGTCAAATATGTGCTCTGGTGAGATCTTTCTCAAGTCAAATATGTGCTTTGGCTCAATAAAGGATCAGGAAATACTGCTATAATGTACAAGTATATCAATGAGTGGCTTTCAAAGGGATCAGGTTGGAGTAAATTAAAACCTTTTCCGTAGATGTCTTAAATGAGGAAAGGGACAAGGAATTCAAGGTATCATTTAAACAGAAAGGTAAGCAAATGGAGGGATTGTAAAATCAATACCAGAGGGGCAAAAATAAACAAGGAATGTCAAACCTTAGAGTAACAAAACAAATAAAGGAGGTTTTTATCAGACTCTGCAGTGGCTCTTTTCCCTGTCAGGACGGCAAACGCATTCGGCAATTCATTAGGCTTGTCGACTCGGCGGTGAAACAGCACAGCGGTTCTGCCAATTTGCTGGTGCAAGGCACCAGGAAGGCTTTGAGTGCACCGCCGAAGAGAAATCACAGCCAAATGAGCTTGTTAGATGCCAGTATTATTAAACTAAGCATGCCTGAAATCTCCACTATGATTTGCAGTATAGGCACAATGCCTTCAGATGCGATTAATCTCATACTGATACCGGAGCTGTGATAAATGATAGATACTGTATAGACATTTTCAATGCATGTACTGTAATTTCTCATGTATAATGCGTCAAAAGTAAATAGTGCGCATTACACATAGGTATAGGGGAAAATGAAAAAAAAACTCATTTTATAAATGTATGCAGGTATCGAGAGGTTATGAAAAAGCTGTACACTTTGATTCCAATATGCCACCGCCACCAAGAGGTTATGAAAAAAAGTGTACACTTTCATTCTAGTATGCCACCGCGACCTAGAGGTTATGAAAAAGGTGTAACATACACTTTAATTCCAATATGACAGGGGTACATATGACTGCATATATGTACAGTGGTGCTCATAAGGTTACATGCCCTGGCAGAATTTGTGAAATATTGTTTTTTTTAAATACGACTGATGACTGAACAACAATCATCATTAATTTCTTTGTTATGTTTTGTTTAATGATATAATGCTTTTCTGAAATGCTTGAACATTTAATTTGAATCCATCCATCCATCCATTTTCTGAGCCGCTTCTCCTCACTAGGGTCGCGGGCGTGCTGGAGCCTATCCCAGCTATCATCGGGCAGGAGGCGGGGTATACCCTGAACTGGTTGCCATCCAATCGCAGCGCACATACAAGCAAACAACCATTCGCACTCACATTCACACCTACGGGCAAATTAGAGTTGTCAATTAACCTACCATGCATGTTTTTGGGATGTGGGAGGAAACCGGAGTGCCCGAAGAAAACCCGCGCAGGCACAGGGAGAACATGCAAACTCCACACAGGCGGGGCCAGGGATTGAACCCCAGTCCTCAGAACTGTGAGGCAGACACTCTAACCAGTCGCTCACCGTGCCTAATTTGAATCCCATTAAAATAAAATTAAATGTGTTTTGACTGGTCCTTCATGTTTTCTTTAAAGAATTGTATATATGTTACAAATTCTGCCTGGGTAATCAAACATATGAGCACAACTGTGTGTTTTCTCATTTACTAAATAAAAGTAGGGCTCTGAATTTAAAAATAAGAGCAATTAAATAAAAAGAAAGTATTACGTGTTCAAATAAAGTGCTTAACTTCAGAATAATTATTTGAAAAAACAAACAAAATACAGATAATCATGTTTTGATCATATGGGTTGAAGAAAAATCATGTATTGTGAAAATGCACTATACATAGGTAGAAGGGTTTTCCAGAATTTTGAGGTCAACTTTGGGGGTGCGTATAATTCATGGGTATACCACTCGTATACAACCAAGGCAGAGCGATGGAGAAAATATGGTAAATGGCTTAAAAGGCTAGCCTTCTTCTTTACCGTGATAGTTTGATTGTGTGAAGTGCCAGTCAAAAAGTTGTCACTTGAGATAAGCTGCTTGGAGGGGAGATAGAAAACGCTGACCTTAATTTACATTTCAACGGGTAATTTAATTAAAAATTAACGTGGTGGAAATTCAGACATAGTTAACATGATCATTAAGGGACTGGCTAATTAATTGACTTTTCTGTTTATCAGATTAATGGCCACACAAATAAATAGATAGCCCACTGTAGAGCTGACATCTGCTAGCAGGCTAGTCATTATATTTTGCTAAACTACAGACAACCCATTAAGACAACCCAACCAAACAATTCATACATAGAGTATATGCGAGAAAATTAAAGGTTTGTTCCCAGTCTCTCCATTTAGAAGTGAATACTACCTTGCTAGGTAGTCTTTTTGTTTCCTCTGTAGGCCATGCAACTATTTAGGACATCAACTTGGTTTATCCTCCTTACCCACAGATTTTGCTGGATGAACGTTGTTTTTTTTTTAAGAAAATAAAAATTAAAAAAATGATTTATGTCTGTCGGCGCAACCCCAAACATCAAGTTTTTGTCATCGTCTTCAGTTCAGGTTAGTGGTAGTAAATTGCTTCCTGCCACCCGGAAATTCTCTGGTACCGATATCAGAAACCTTCAAAGGTCTATATAATACAGTATACAATGGCATGTACCACATGGTGTACGCTGGTATTCACTGCAAAGTGTAGTTTGTTGTCACATTCTCACTGCGCTCATCTGCCAACCTTGGCGACAGGAGCTGATACGGAAGCCATTTCTTTGACGTGTTTAAAATGCAAATGGCTTTGAGTGGAAGAAAAGTAAAAAAAAAAAAAAAAAAAAAAGGACTAAACTAGCAGCTTGTCTGTGGGAGTGAGGTGTCACAGATAACAAAGAACAGAAGACGATGAGGTGCAAACACAACAAAGCACTCAATGTGGTCTGCATTTGACAACAAACAAATGTCTGATGTCTCTTTCCTGCTACCTTGACTCGTTGAAAAATGCATTTCAAAATATGCTTGTTTTGGTTGTTACTTAAGCTAAATTGTTTGAAATTGAGGCATTAAGATTCACTTCCAGTTGGGTTTCATTCACAAAAGTCATGAAGAACAGGTAAAAAGAAAGATAAACTGCGCTAAAAAGCAACGTTCCCGCCAATACATGGGGGTAGCTTTGTTTGTAGTGTTAGCATTTCAAGTCCACAGATACCATTTCTTTTAACAGTCAAAGCTAACACCACACCAGCAGGACTTAGGTGGAACAGCAACGAGGTTAAAGGGAAGTTCAATATTTACCTTTGACATTTCTAAAATTGTATAGTCTTTGCCAAACCTTTCATACATGAACTTGTTTTTATTCTAAAAAGAAATTTTGCTTTTAACATGGTATGTAAGACAATTTTACCTTTTTACTCTGAGACAATCCACACTATTTACTAAATTAATACTTAAAAATGTGCACAAACACTGGGCACCTCTCTTTTAATACCTCGTTGTTTTTCTTTCCAATAAATTTAGCTATGGACATCATGGCTAACAATCATTCCAAGACAATCCATGCTAGTTACTAAGCTAATACTAGAAAATTAACCTAGCTTATCATAACATGTGCACACTTCTCTTTTATTAAAGGGACACTGGCCAAATTGATATGTAAGACTTGATTGGGAGTAATTAATTAGTTCAGCTGGGAAAAGCACTTGAAATACCCCTTCATTTAATTTGTCCACTTTTACAGCAAAATTTTGCATCGAATGGGCGCGTTCATATTGGCCACTGATCACGGAAGTGATGTTACAAAATTTTCCACTTGCCGGTGTCCTCATAGACAATGCTCGTTTGAACAATGAAAAGTAGTCAAAAAACAAAGAATTCCATACTGTATAGCAAGATTTGGTACAGTGTTGGACAAAAATAACTTTTGGCATGCACACTGGTGTTGTCTGCCATGAAAAGGATATTTACACAGACCTCGGGGCAAGGATATGCAAGCCGATGTGTGTAGTCATATTACACACAGGACAATTTATTCTTGGCAATTGTTTACAATCACGAATGCAGGTTCCAAGTAAAGAGAGACCAAAATGAAGACGAAGGTAGGCACAGGAAGGCCACATTCACAATTACATTGCACAGACCGTATTTATTCATTTAACTTCACAATGAATTAGCGAGTTAAGCCAGCCGCCATGATTGTTCATACTATGCATTACGGTAACAGGCCGCCAATGCGCTGCAAGGACCAACTTCAAAATAAAAGACTAACAAAAGCCTAAAGGTCTCTTTAAAGGCACATTGGGCCACGCGGCCCCTATGCGTCACTTGACGTGCACACGGCAAAAATTGTTGCTGCACGTAGAATGCTGCGGAGATCATCTCTCGTGATTGGTCCGTTTTAGTCACATGCTGTGATGACGTACTCAGCGTTCCCTTTGGTTCTACATGCCACCTATGCCGATGCCTTCTTGATCGATTTTGCAGCATAACTAAACATATCATCTGGTCATCAAGGTCCATTTGTTCAAGCAGACACTGTTCCACGGTCGCCATTGTTGTTGCTTTGTTCCTTGTTCCGTAAAGGAAAGTAAAAACAGCTACCGGAAATGGCCCAAAAATGCAGAGGAAACTGCACCCTGTGGTGTCCTAGCCAATACTAGCCGTAGCGACACCCCCGACTTGGAGGAGAACTGCAGTATATTTTCAAACAGCGTGCGTGGGTTGCGCGCGAGTATAAAGGCAAACTGCGTGCGGGGTTGCCGCAGTGATGTCAGCGCGGCCGCCGCCCCCACGAGTATAAAGAAGCCTTAACAGGGTGTTGATGTCCATGTATTATTTATTATGCTTTTATTTTGAAATTGTCCCTTGTGGCATGTTGCCAGCATGTTACCATTAATGCATAGTATGAACAATCGTTCTGGAGGCTGGCATGACTTCAACGTATTTCATGCCTGAAAACACGACATACAACACTGCATCCTCCTCATTCGAAGTACAATAGCTATAGGCCAAGTGTGTGTGCGTGGGGGGTGGGGGGGGGGGGGGGGGGTGCATACACAAGTCTTTCCTGATTGAAATACAATCCGCCAAAGTGGCTAGTGGGAGTGGCAGTGTTACTCGCCACTGCTTAAATTCACCCCCATTTTGGTTAAATGTTAAACCCTGCTTGTTACTAAGCTAATATTACAAAAATGTACCTAGTTTAACAATGGCCTGCTAGAATATACCCATCTTTTGCTACACACTATCTCGTTTTTCCTCTCTAACAATTTAGCTTTGAACACAATCTTTCCAAGAGAGTCCACAATAGTTAATACGCTAATACCAGCAAATTATCAGCAATTACCAGCTATTATTAATTATTAAATAATCATATCATAACCATTGGGCACCTCTTATTCATTAACTAGAAGCAGTAGTGTTCTGCTCAAGACCACACCATCCGAGACCAGAACTCACCGAGACCGAAACAAAGACCAAGACTTTTGGGAGTTGGGACGTAGTCAAATCCAAGGCCGAGACCAAGACCAAGACAAGCTGAGACTGTGATAAGACCAAAACCATATAAATCAATTTTAAAAACCATGACAAATTTTAACACTTAAAGAGCATTACACTGCGGTACAATTTGAAAACAAAATTCTGTTGAGTTACATTTTTATGCTGATTAAAACTAAAATTGGCATCCTGATTCCAAAACTGCAGTCAGTTTTTTTCTAGCACGTCACGTTTCCCCTTCAGATACCCTGCAGATGAGCAAAATTCCACTGATTAGCTGTTGTAAGACTTGCCAGTTGATAACAATTGAACTCATCTATAGCTACGTGGCAACTTGTTTGTGCAGTCACAATTGAGAGAGTGCGGTGAGAGGTGTGTGCAACTCCCAATAGGTCAGTACAATCAATAGCAAAAGGTAGCATAGTAGGAATTAAGTGGATTTGTGCTGGCTTTTCGGGCATACCATTGTGAGTTCTATTTCGTTTTATGCTGTTTTTCTTAGTTTTCAAAGCATGTAACTATTCCATCTTAGTGTTTATTGACATAGATACGTACATTGTTCATATTTTTTTAAGAAACCGGGGATCCTATAGTTCAAAATTTGACATGATAGAGAAAAACTGAGACCCTTTTTGGATTCCGCACCCAAAAATTGGTTAAAAAGAGCTGTCAGAAATTGTGTTCCCCAGTGTTATCTATAATTTTAATTTTCTTCACCCAAAAACACTGTCTGCAACTCTTTCAACACGCAACATGAAAAATCTCAAATCCTAAGAATGTTTTTTTCAACTAAATTGTTGCAAAAATATACATCTTGGCGGCACGGTGGACGACTAGTTAGAGCGTCAGCCTCACAGTTCTGAGGACCCGGGTTCAATCCCCAGCCCCGTCTGTGTGGAGTTTGCATGTTCTCCCCGTCCCTGCGTGGGTTTTCTCCGGGCACTCCGGTTTCCTCCCACATCCCAAAAACATGCATTAATTGGAGAGTCTAAATTACCCGTAGGTGTGACTGTGAGTGCGAATTTGTTTGTTTGTGCCCTGCGATTGGCTGGCAACCAGTTCAGGGTGTACCCTGCCTCCTGCCCGATGATAGCTGGGATAGGCTCCAGCACGCCCGCGACCCTTGTGAGGAAAAGCGGCTCAGAAAATGGATGAATGGATGGATATACATCTTTGTATGTATTTAAAGATGATCTGTGAGTAAAGAAAGTTTACGAGTGCTGCTAAAACTACAAAGAGTGAAAAAATAGCTAATTTAGTTGATTTGGCATAAGCTAAAACCAAAGTATAATACTGCTACATAAAGACAATTTAAGATGGGATTAAAACCGCTTTCCACAAATATTTATCTGAGAAAGGCAACATTTGATTCGCTGGTGTTACTTAACGTTAGCTTATCTGTGCTTAACACCTGTGTTAGTAGTTAGTAACGTACTTGTTGTTAGTAACGTACTTGTTGTTTTATCCAGTGCTTGTCCTTATTATCACAATCGTGAAGTTAAACTATCAGTTCTGGTCTTGCCGGAAAATCCAGAGTCTGGCTAGTCCAAGACCGAGACAAGACCAAGTCTTTTGGGAGTCGAGACCGAGACAAGACAAAGACCTTCAAAATAGTGTTACAACAATACAAAGCACGCTTTAGGTATCACAGCTTGTTTTTATAAAATGTAGCTTTTGGACACAGTAGATAACAAACTTGCTTTCTACAGGCATTACTGTGAGGGCAGCACTCATAGCATATTGCATATACTGAAACAGTTCCTCTTGGAAAAACAAACATATTGATGTTTTTTATAACCCTGCCACCACATGACAGATCCACTTTTTGCATTTGTTCCAGAGTTCCAATGCACCTCTAAACACTCTGTATACCTTCCCCCCGTTGCTGACAGCAGCTTTTTACGGCGTGGAATTTAATCCTGTCGCTTCTTGCGGTTTTCAGCACAACCGCGCAAAGGCACGCGTTTCATCACTCCCTGCAGTCACAGTGAATTAAGGGATGACAGCGTCTGTCCCTTGTTTGTAACCACATCGAGCCTCTGTCAAGTCACAAAGGACGAATGCAATCAAATTTGGTGGAAGAGGTTAAAGAGCGGAGCACTCCGCCCACCTCCTTCACTTTCCATCCCTCCCACCCCCACCCCACCTACATGGGCTTGTTACTCTTCAGAATTGCTGTCATAAATCTTCACGGGAAAGTAACACAGTGTACACAGACCGCAAGGGTATTTTAAAGGTTGTCAGAGATGAGATATAAAGTAACTTTAGCATCAGTCAGTGGGCCATTGGTGAGGGTGAATTGGTCTGTGGGGGAGATACTTGGGTTTACGGTCCAATGACGATATACTGTACACAGTACTGTAATCCTGGAATACTACTCATGGAAGAACATAGAATGATACCTGAATAAATGGTCCGGGTTTTATTTGACATATGGTATTTTGTATCTAATGTTTTCACAGATCAGTCCAAAAATAACTGACATAAAATTTACTGAAGAATAGTAAGGGCTGGACTTAAATTCGTTTTGTATTATTGTCCTCATGAGAGTCACGGGTGAGTTGGAGCCAATCTCGGCTAACTTTGGCCGAGAGGACTGGCAGCCAGTCAATCGCAGGGCACATATCGACAAACCAATCATTCATGCTCAAATTAACACCTATAGACCATTTAGCTTATTTTTTTCCTTATCCAATCCACTCATTAGAATCACTAATTAATTGCACACAATGTTCAAGAACCCAGCGTATAGACTTAAGGTGTCAATGATGCTCACTTACTGTATTGACTGTCACTGAGTTTTACAGGTTTTCTGAGAACTGCATAAAGACTTTTATATTTCTGGTGTAAATCTCTAAGTGTGATAAAGTTATACAACCCGGATCTGCTTGCTCTGTTGCAAAATGTTTCCCTCTTATTCGTTTTACTTGTAACACTGCAAAATTATTTCCACCGACTAATTAACGAACATGGGGGTGATTGTCCTTGGTCAGGTAAATATTTTTAAAGATGAAAAGGCTCGAACAGCATCTGGCTTGTGCACAGGCTCAGAACTGATGCCCAAGGCCCTGTCGACCAGGATCATTGGTGGAATCTGGTGGTTCTTCACGCTCATCATCATATCGTCCTACACGGCCAACCTGGCGGCGTTCCTCACCGTGGAGAGGATGGACTCCCCCATGGATTCTGCCGACGACATCGCCAAGCAGACCAAGATCGAGTATGGCGTGGTCCGTGATGGTGCCACCATGACTTTCCTTAAGGTAAGCTACAAATGATGGTCATATTAACCGTGTCGTACTATATAAACCAATCAATTTGTTTCAGTATAAGATCTTAACTACCATTGTAAACACACAAAACACAGAATCCAGCATAAAGCACTGTTTTACAAACTGGGGTCCCCTGAGCCATAGCTTGGGGTTCCGCAAAATAAGTTGCGATAAATGATTATACCATATCATATATCATATAAGTGAAAGGGACTAGATATAGTCGGACTCGCCTCCTCGCACAGCTTGGGCTCTGGTACCAGTCCTCTAGAGAGGGGTTGGACTCTCTTTCACTCTGGAGTTACCCACGGTGAGAGGCGCCAAGCAGGTGTGGGTTTACTTATTGCTCCCCGGCTTGCCGCCTGTATGTTGGGGTTTACCCCGGTGGACGAGAGGGTAGCCTCCCTCCGCCTTCGGGTGGGGGGACGGGTCCTGACTGTTGTTTGTGCCTATGCACCAAACAGCAGTTCAGAGTATCCACCCTTTTGGGAGTCCTTGGAGCGGGTGCTGGAGAGTGTTCCCGCTGGGAACTCCATCGTTCTGCTGGGGGACTTCAATGCTCACGTGGGCAATGACAGTGAAACCTGGAAGGGAGTGATTGGGAGGAACGCCCCCCCCCCGAACAGAACCCGAGCGGTGTTCTGTTATTGGACCTCTGTGAAATCACAGATTGTCCATAACATCACAGATTGTCCATAACATCACGGATTGTCCATAACGAACACCATGTTCAAGCACAAGGGTGTCCACACGTGCAGTTGGCACCAGGACACCCGAGGTCGCAGTTCGATGATCGACTTTGTGGTCGTGTCATTGGACTTGCGGCTGCATGTCTTGGACACTCGGGTGAAGAGAGGGGCGGAGCTGTCAACTGATCACCACTTGGTGATGAGTTGGCTCCGATGGTTGGGGAAGATGCCGGTCCGACGTGGCAGGCCCAAACGTATTGTGAGGGTCTGCTGGGAACGTCTGGCGGAATCCCCTGTCAGAAGGAGTTTCAACTCCCACCTCCGACAGAACTTTGCTCATGTTCCGGGAGAGGCGGGGGACATCGAGTCCGAGTGGACCATGTTCCGCGCCTGCATTGCTGAGGCGGCCGACCGGAGCTGTGGCCGTAAGGGGGTTGGTGCCTGTCGTGGTGGCAATCCCCGAACCCGTTGGTGTTCACCAACAGTGAGGGATGCCGTCAAGCTGAAGAAGGAGTCCTATCGGGCCTTTTTGGCCTGTGGGACTCCTGAGGTAGCTGATGGGTACCGGCTGGTCAAGCGGAATGCAGCTTTGGTGGTCACTGAAGCAAAAACTCGGGCATGGGAGGAGTTCGGTAAGGCCATGGAGAAAAACTTCAGGATGGGTTCGAGAAAATTCTGGTCCACCATCCGGCGTCTCAGGAGGGGGAAACAGTGCACCATCAACACTGTGTATTGTGTGGATGGGGTGCTGCTGACCTCGACTCGGGACGTTGTGAGCCGGTGGGGAGAATACTTCAAAGACCTCCTCAATTCCACCGACACGCCTTCCCATGAGGGAGCAGAGTCTGGGTTCTCTGAGGCAGGCTCTCCTATCTCTGGGGTTGAGGTCAACGAGGTGGTTAAAAATCTCCTCGGTGGCAAGGCCCCAGGGGTGGATGAGATTCGCCCGGAGTTCCTCAAGGCTCTGGATGTTGTAGGGCTGTCCTGATTACCACGCCTCTGCAACATCGCGTGGACAATGGGGACAGTGCCTCTGGATTGGCTAACTGGGGTGGTGGTCCCCCTTTTTAAGAAGGGGGACCGGAGGGTGTGTTCCAACTACAGGGGGATCACACTGCTCAGCCTCCCTGGTAAGGACTATTCAGAGGTGCTGGAGAGGAGGGTCCGTCGGGAAGTCGAATCGCAGATTCAGGAGGAGCAGTGTGGTTTTCGTCCTGGCCGGGGAACAGTGGACCAGCTCTACACCCTCGGCAGGGTCCTCGAGGGTGCATGGGAGTTCGCCCAACCAGTCTACATGTGTTTTGTGGACTTGGAGAAGGTGTTCGACCGTGTCCCTTGGGGAGTCCTGTGGGGTGTGCTTCGGGAATAAGGGGTACCGAACCCCCCTGATATGGGCTGTTCGGTCCCTGTACGACCGGAGTCAGAGTTTGGTCCGCATATCGGACTCGTTTCCGGTGAGGGTTGGACTGCGCCAAGGCTGCCCTTTGTCACCGATTCTGTTCATAACTTTTATGGACAGAATTTCTAGGCGCAGCCGAGGCATAGAGGGGGTCCGGTTTGGTGGCCTCACTATTGCATCTCTGCTTTTTGCAGATGATGTGGTTCTGTTGGCTTCATCAAGCCGTGACCTCCAACTCTCACTGGAGCAGTTCGCAGTTTAGTGTGAAGTGGCTGGGATGAGAATCGGCACATCCAAATCTGAGACCATGGTCCTCGGATAAGCAGTAGAAAATGGATGGATGTTGTATAAGTGATCATTTGAAAAGGTAAACACTTGCAAAGAGAGAAGTGTTGCATATTGATATTTCGTTTGCTTCCTCCTTTGTTAAATAATTTTTTATCATTTTTGGGAAGAAAACATTCATGATTTGACGTAGATGAATAGCATTAATTATTCATAAGACGCAATCAAAGATAATTGAAACAAATGTGTTATTTCAGAGGTGTCTTTTCCAGAATAAAAGGCATGATATTATGAGAATGACATTTTGTGAAAATAACTTGTTAAAATATGACTTTCTTCACTGCTTAAACTTTGACTTTCATATTACAGTATAATACTATGACTTTATCTTGGACTACAACAACTATTGTTTTTTTTTTTTTTTTTTTTTGACAAATGCATCATTGTTCCCGTCAAGTATTTGTTGTGGTTTTTCCTTAAAAATACACTATATGACGTTGCTCTCATATAATTAGTGTTTTTTTTTTTTTTTTTTTTTTAACCTATGAATTTCTTATAGTAACATTTTGACCTTTCACCCCTTTGTCGTGGAAAATAGCAATTGTATTTATTTTTGAGGATGACACTTTTAAACATAGACATCAAGTTTTTAAAAAATATTTTTCTTCATCTTTTTTGGTTCATTTGTTTTCAAACATTTTTATGCCAAGTACCACCTAAAATAATATTTGGCTCTCCAAGTAACACCATCGAAGGATCAACAAAATTTTATTCACAAAATGTATATTTTAATATTAATGAAAGTCACTGTAACATTATGCATAGTTTGAATTTCAAACTGTGCTTAAATATAGTAAAATCAAAAATTACTTCAATAATCATTGAATTACTGTAAAATATGTTTCAGATAAAAGTTACATAAAAACTGTAAATAAACCTAATCAACCTAAATACATGTAAAAACAAACGTAACTGTATCGTACTTAAAACATTTAAAAACAACTGAACTATACTTGGGCAGTGATTCTTTCCACACTGTCACACATGTTGACAATCACTGCTTGAGGGCCTTTGTCTGTCATTTGAGTTTTTCAGTGGTATTTCACAGTCCTCACCAATTTTTTGTTGGATCACAGTATGAAAGCAAGACCACTGTTGATTTTAAAAGGCAGCCGTGGAATAAGATAGCGTGCTTGTCACCTGAGTGTAAGGTCCCCATTGCCAAGCGTTCTTCGAGCTTTCAGGGATGATTGCCAAAGTCACTTTACTGCAAACTTGCTTCATCTATGCCAAGTTTGTCTTTCTAACCTCTCGAACGAACGCGTCCCATTAAAAACTCATTAAACTTTGCGCCTCAGCTGCCACTTGGCATCGCTCACCGTATCTCCAAACTGTCACTTTTATATCCAAATATCAACATTCTTGTTTGACGCAAAAAGGAGGGCTCCTTAAAACACCCATCTCTCGAAATTTGAGATGGCTCTCAGTCTTTAAGATGACAATTATCCGGGATTAGACACGGCATAAATGTGACCCCCGTACAAAACGCTGTGAAATATAACAGGACTGCAGCTTGGCAGGATGCGAGACTAATGGAGTGGCTGCTTATTGCTGCTCAAGTAGCACTTATGAGGATAAACGTGTGCGCTGCTTCAGTGCAATGTCCCCTATAATCCTCTCACAAAGCGAATAGAATCGTGTCCATTGGTGGCTTTACAGGATAAGGAACGAGATGGCGGTCAGGCTCCAAAAATACACTCAACACAATCTTATGCTTGGAGGGAAAAAGAGGGACTTCAACCGAGACTCGTCGGCAGTCTATCACAGGACACAGGCAACCATTCACATACAGTGGTGCAAAAAAGTATTTTGTCAGCCTCCAATTTTGCAAGTTCTCCGACTTACAGGCCTCTCTCATCTTTTTAAGTGGGAGAACTTGCACAATTGGTGGCTGACGAAATACTTTTTTGCCCCACTCACCGTCACGAGGTGGTAACTGAACTACATTGAGGTCAGGCGAGTGAAACACTACACCACGGATGTCAAACGCACGACCCGCGGACCAGAACCGGCCCAGCAGGAAGGTCCGATTTGGCCTGCGAGGATAGACAACTGATTAACTGCCACCTTTCAATAAAAGTAACTTTTGTTGCCTTTTTTTTTTTTTTTTTTTTTTTTTGGGTCCACTGGGGGCTGCACTGATGGCCACTTAAGTGATGTTCTGAAATTGGAAATAAATATGACATCTGATATTGATGCATTTATAAAGATGCAAAATTTCAGGAGCAAAGTAAGCCTACTTCATATAAATATTTTGCCACCTTTGCACTTTGAAGAATACAGTTCTGTTAAAATGAATACCTACTGTAGAAATGTTTTAAGACACTGAATATTGCAAATTGTCAACAATTTTTGCTCAAAAGAGGTTGGTTTGGTGGAACCCTTTTTTTATTTTTTTTTCATGCACAGCCGCAACATGTACTGTATTTTTCTGTACTTTATACATTTGCCACCCTCTTTCTGAAAAGTTCACACTTTAGTTTGTATGGTGTGATGATTCAGTTGAGTTTGTCTAGACTTCAAGATGGATGTGGAAATTTAAAATGATTCCTAGATCTCAAGTTATTTTACAAAGGGTACATATATAGATCGACTGTGATCTTTAGGTTGCACATGTGTCAATGAAAACACTGGCTCATAATACTGTTGACCACAGTTCTGAGGTTGCGGCTTCGAATCTGGCCCCGCCTGTGTGGACTTTGCATATTCTCCCCGTGCCTGCGTAGGTTTTCTCCCGGGTAATCCGGTTTCCTCCTACATACCAAAAACATGCATGGTAGGTTGATTGAAGACTCTAAATTGCCCGTAGATGTGAATGTGAGTGTGAATAGTTGTTTGTTTATATGTGCCCTGCAATTGGCTGGCAACTAGTTCAGGGTGTACCCCGCCTCTTGCCCAGAGTCAGCTGGGCTAGGCTCCAGCACGCCCGCGACCCTAGTGAGGAGAAGCGGTAGATGAAGATTGCACTTATTTTTGTAAGACATTTCAGATTGCTCTAATGATTTCCAAAAAGATAATAATCAACAAATGTGTATATTTTCCAAATGTGCTGATTATTTGCACCAAAGCAATGGGAATATTTTATAATTGATGCTATTTACATCTTATTAGGCCACAGATATACCGATTTGTGATCAAATTGGCCTGAATGTGGTTAAAATGAGTTTGACACCACTGCACTCCACTGCCAGCTAGCTAGGATCCATTACATTTCGTTAAAAATATCCAAATAAATAAAAGGGTCAAGGAATTTATTTTCTGTTAATTCCATTTATCCCAGTCCCAAAATGCACTGTTAGCACTATCCAGCACACAATACAAACCGCAACTTCCTATATGGCCATTCACCCCTATAAACTCCCCTAGACTCTATATTGTCAGTTTCATAAATATTCCATTCATGGTACCTTAGTTTGGGAGCAGTGTTCGGAGTAACTAATTACTATGAGAATACGTAATTGAATTACAAAACATGTAATTTTAATCAATAACATTACTGAAAATGTGTAATTAGATTATAGTTCCTCCGGAAATTTCCATGAATACAATTTTGGTTACACTTAAAATATAGCTGCAAAAGCATAGATTTTGTATTTATTTATTTATTTAATATCTTCCATCTATCTTATATCTATTATTTTTGTCCAAATATGACCTTGAAGCGCCACTTCGTGGTGCAAATATTTAGTTTGTCTGAGATATTGAAAAGGTTAGACTCATAGTACACTTTTGAAAACATAAAAGAACGCTAACTTTTGAACCGTCTTGTCTAAATAATTTTGGACTTTTTATGGATCATTCACTTATTTGGGTTGTCATATGAAGCGCTATTGTCTAAATTGACCAACATGGTATGGTATGGTATGGTGCTTTTCCAGATGCTGTACACATATAATTCAACAATGTTTAGTTATCAGTTTATTATTTGTGTAAAGAACAAAATAATGATTTATGGTTTTGATCCACTTTTCTTGAGGAAACATCCAAGGGTAGTAAGGGTTTGAACGACTTTGGACTTTTTGTAGTCAACCCTCACGTGATGACAGTCAAGTGGACATTGATTCATCGATTACACAATTGACATTTCCTCAGTTGTCATGTCGCTGTTTAACACCAATTCACGTAACACAACTGTCGGGTTGCTACTTGCTACAGTACTTTTTTTTTTATTTTTTTTTTACCCCTTTTAATTTTCTCTACTGAGCGTCTTTCCAGTCATCTTTGTAAAGGCAGAATTTTGGATACAGCTCATAGGTTACAAGCTGTTCTGCTCATAAAAAAGACATTAAGCATCTGTGTTCATTAAAAAAAACCATGTATGTATATTTTTCCTAACGTGTTGCCTCACTTGGTTGTCATCATTTCTGCTTGTATCAGAAATCAAAGGTTTCCACTTTTGAGAAGATGTGGGCCTTCATGAGCAGCAAGCCGAGCACGTCGCTGGTCAAGTCCCTCGAGGACGGCATCCAGCGGGTGCTGAAGTCCGACTACGCCCTCATTATGGAGTCCACCACCATCGATTACATCACCAGACACAACTGCAACCTTACGCAGATGGGGGGCCTGATCGACAGCAAAGGCTACGGAATCGGCACTCCCCTCGGTAAGACCCGCAAATGACCAGAAAAAAACAGTATGTCCAGTTACTAGTTTTAAGCAAGAAAAACATGATATCGAAACATACTATAAGCAACTGTTATCAGACAGATTTAGCACCAAATCTATCTTTAAGTTATTGCTATAGCTTGTATGTTTTAAAATGGTGAAGCGGACTCTTTGCGAGAGCGCACACATACTGCACAGTATATGTTTGTTTCTTTTCTACAATGACTTACAGGTTGTTGTATGGCCATGAATCTCCTGTTTTTGTGTTGGTTAGCAAAGTAACGGTCCTCGGTTGAGAACAGGGGCGAGTGCAAAAGAAAATTTGGTGGATGACCCAGAATAGGGCCAACCTCGCCACTAACAGAAAATAATAATAATAACAATAATAATAATAATAATGTTGGGTGGGCTTGAGCGTGCCGTAGCCTATCACTAACCTACGCAAATGCAGTAGTAAAGTCATAATTACAGTAAATATTTGTACAGTATGAAAAACACTACCACGGCATAAGTATAGAGCTATCAAGTGAAAAATAGTACGGCGATAACTGAGTGTGTCTTTTTGTGATAATGTTCAGAGCCTCAAAATGGACATGAAGCCAGGACCCCTGTAAATGTTTCCACAATGTCATCGAAGCATTACATCAACATTGTTTACATTTGTATCAGTGTAATGCAAGGGCTAGTGGCTAATTTAACCAACCTTTATTGACTTATCCAAGATTCTCTGCACTCGGTTTATTAAAAAAAAAAAAAAGAAACGACGACGCATCCTAAGCAATTGTGTTTGCTTGTGTTTATCATGTCCTCTAATTTTGTTACATTACATGGAGTATTTGGACGAAGTCAAAATGAGTTAAAATTGTACATACTTGGGGTCCTCGGTTTACGACGATCCCGACGTGATGTATTGAGGTTCCAAACGACGTGCAATTAACTAGTTTGTGCAGGAGTAGGAATATGTGGTCACGTGGCATAAGAAGCCACGCTCAGTTACTGCCGTACTTAACTGTTTTTCTTCTGATTGTTTTGTATATATGACCTACAATTGTTTTTCACCCAAATATTGAGTGTAATTATGCCTTTACTAGTGTGTTAGTGTAGGTAAGTGACAAACTACACCACGCTCCCCGTAGTAATTGAACTTGACATAAACCCATGTACATGATTTTCATTGGACAGTGGCAATGCAAAAAATATGAAAATTATGAAATGCAATTCTATGTAAGTCTTTCCTTTTTGAGAATAATGAACAGTTTCTTCGCTGCATGAGCCCCTTTTTTAGCCACCGCATATTTACGGAGCTCATTATCACACAATCCAGCTGGCATTCCATGCAAAGAGATTTCAAAGCGGCCTTTTGTGTGTGTGTCTGTGTGTGTGTGTGTGTGTGTGTGTGTGTGTGTGCATGTGCGTGTGTTTGTGTGTGTGTGGCTTCCAGGCTCGCCATACAGGGACAAAATCTCCATAGCCATCCTGAACATCATGGAGGACGGACGCCTACACATGCTGAAGGAGAAGTGGTGGAGTGGGAGCAGCTGCTTGGACGACTGAGCGTCGAGAGACGGGCGCCATGGGGATCCAGAACCTGGGCGGCATATTCATCGTACTGGCATCTGGCCTGGTGCTGTCGGTCTTTGTGGCCATCGCCGAGTTTGTCTACAAGCTGAGGAAGACGGCGGAGAGGGAGCAGGTATGTGTCCTCATCAAGCCTGCGCAGAAAAAAGAAGACTGTTTGGTAGAACAGTTCATTTGCACCACTTCATTTAAGCAAAGGCTGTTTTGTTGTAATACTGAAGCGCACATGGCTAAAAGCGGCGGGCTTGTCACAGCTTTTAGTTCAAACATCATATAAAAGGCTTTGCATGCCCCCGGCTAATCTAATTCCTGCTTGACCACAATATTTACTTATTTTAATAGGCATGAATGCAAATTGGAGCAAAGAGAATTAATCCATTACTCGATGCCGCAGATGACCCCTTTACTGTTGTAAGGCACTCATTTGAGTTTAAGCTAAATGGGCTGCATGCTCGAGTACACAATTTGTTCGCAGCAGCACTAATGACTTGGGGTGTCACTTGACACATACTCGCACACACACGCTGCAGACGCTATGCACTTTTTATACACATTATCTGCATGCTGCATATTGATGATCCACATGCAGGCATGCGAGACATGCATACTGACCCACACAAACACATTGTTCTGACACTTGTCTTTTGTTCTTTCTTTTCTTTCTTTCTTTTTTTCTTCATTTATTTTTACAGTGCATCATCAAACTTCACCGCCATGATACTCCTAGACGCAATGAGAAAAATTCAAATTCTTCGTAACCCGTCTGTCTAGCATAATTAGTTCAAATTTGGTAGGAATGGGGAAAAAAAAAAACTCTCTCACTTTTTTGTGGGTCTACTCATGATAGACACGCCTACCAAATTTCATGTTGCTAAGTGAAATGGTCCTCTCAGGGTGGAATTTTTAAAAGTTCATGTTGGTGATCTCGGAGTAAAAAACATGCTGTAAACACATTGTAAGCAGTATGCACATGCAAGATGCATGACACAGACACATGCTAGGCACAACATGAATGTGACATTTGAATGCATTCTGTGGACACTCTGTGCTGTCAGAACAAATTAAAGCTAAGGCCTTTACCCGCCCGTCCCTTCCTCCTCTTTCGCCTCCCCCTCGCGCTCCTCCTCCCTTTTTGCCCAGAGGTCTTTGTGCAGCGCCATGGTGGACGAGATCAGACTGTCGTTCACCTGCGAGAGGCGGGTGAAACACAAGCCGCAGCCCCCGGCCGCGGCGGCAGTTGTGAAGACGGATGCGGTGATCAACATGCACGCTTACAACGACCGCCGTCTCCCCGGAAAGGACAACCTGAGCTGCAGCGCTGGGATGACCCCCGTGTTCCCGTAAGTCTGCGCTCTCCGCAGGTCAAGAGCCTCCTGAGCAATGTGTCAGGGGCGCTGCCCGAGACCAGAGACAACAGCATCGACGGGATCCTCCGGTTCGCCATGAACCACAGCGACATGGGGACGCTTACCAAACACGGACAATTCAAAATGGCGGCATCAGCCACGCAGGTATGACAACGCAGATCTGAAAAAAAGACATTGTGTTGAAGAAAGTATCTTTCATTCTGTTCCTCGGAGAAGAAGTCATCGGGCCGACGGTTACGTGCGCCACACAAATACACAAGTAAAGATACAACAAATCAGCTGAAAGACTGGACTGGAAAAAAAGAAGGCAATAAATAACAATTCTGGTCATTGTAATGTTACCTCAAAGAGACTGTGTTGCATATCGAACCACAGGATGGAAAAATGTTTCCTCCCGTAGACGCAGTTAAAAACACACATTTTGAGGTTGTCTAATTTACGTAAGCAATTAAAATACCGGTGCAAGATAAAGCCGCCTTTGTCCCTGTGTCATTACGGGATTTCCATATATTTAAGCCCAAGTAGGCCTCACGCAAGCATGACTTTGTACACAAGTGGACTGTTCATCTCTTAAAGGAAAAAAAAAAAAAGTTCCTTGCCAAAGATGTGACCCTTCAACAGACGACCAGCGCGCAATCTCGAGTTCAATGTCAATGGATTGTTAACTTGCAGTGGCTGGAAACTGATCGAATGGAAAATTGTCTGACGACCTGAAACGGTTGGATTTACACTGCAGGTTCAAGTGTCCAATGTCAAGTTAATGCCTGTTTCATTTGGGAAAAATTATTTGAGATACAAGCATCTTGAGTTGAGTGTGGTCACTGAACGAATTAAACACGTATCTCAAGGCAGCACTTTATTTGATTGTCTACTCTTTCGCAGTAGTTTAGATTAATGTTTATTTGTGTAGTTTGGACAGACACGGGTGTGAGTATACATCACCGATGTGTGTATTTCACTGACGTCAAGCTGGCATCGATATCCAATCTGCACGCCTGCGCTGCACTCGCATTGGTATAATATGTTTTCATGCGTTTTGTTGTTGTTGTTTTTAATGCTGCCATGACACACATCCTAATTGTACCACTTGGGAGCATTAAAAAAAAACGTAGCTGAGTCACTTGAACCATGCAGTGTGAATCCAGTTTAAAAATTCTCTTTTACTTTTTGAGCTAAACTCTCGATAGGATCAAAATCCTATCAATCTGTCACAGAAAGGAAAAAAATGGGACTATTAATACAAAAGAGAGGCGTTTGTTATATAGCCATCAAACTGGACTATGGAGACAACGCCCGACTGCAGAACTCACTCGAGATCGGCGTAACAATGAATGAAACAATCGTGCGGAGTTGATTGTTGATTGCGGTTGAGGCGAAATGGAGCACACGATTTGGTCACCACCAGCAGAGGTGCTGAGGAGTCATCAAGTTTGCTGGGGGTCCTTGGTTTATTACGGAGTTCCATTCCGAACACAAATTTGTACTTAAGTCTTAACCTGCTGTAGTGTAAATCTGAATTACAGTCAATATTTGTGTTTAAAAATAATCAAGGCCATAAATACTGTATAAAACAATCAAATCAAAAACGTAAAAAACGGAGGAAACTAAACGCCCTGACATATTCTTATGCCACTGCGCTTAATATCAGTTCAAAAAACATTGAATCCTTGTAACCCGACAACCCCGTGTAACGTTTTGCACCAAACTAGAAGATGCCAATCTTCACGTCCGATCCATCCTCGCGTGTGTTCAAGTGGGCCTATTGACCGTGTGTTCAGCAAGTGTTGCCTGAACACGAGGGTGAGCGATCCTCTGTGAGGTTTGCAAAATACATCAGTATAAATTCAAAAAATGAATACAAATTAAAAAATCTATCCTATGAGTGTGTAAACCTTAGCATCGGCCAAATTAGAAAGCCGTTGTACAATTGTTTAGCCGATCCCTTCTGCAAAGTAGAGTGTGTAGATAAAATGAGCAGGAGACAAATGTATTTTGCTAAAATTTATACTTGTTATAAAGGAAGTCACAGTCAAAGTGTCATAGATGCTATTTATTTCAATAGAGAGCTCACGTTAACCCACTTCCTCACTTTGTCCCACATCTACCTAGGCCCGAATCGTATTTATTATTTAATGTAAATGCATTATATTACGGTTTACCTTCAGTCACATGGGAAAATAATCTAATTAAATGTTCATTTATGATGGTTGGTGTATTTCAATGAGCTAAAATGTGAGATGGAAACACTGAGCTTCCCTGTAAGAGTAGAATTTAATTAATTTAGAATTTATGTATTCCCCTTACCAACACAATGAGGGCCCGGGTCTGATATTTATCCTTTGTTTCATATGGATTTTCGGTAAACAAAACAAAACACTGTCAGAATAATTGCCTCCACCAAGGACTTTATGTTTTAGTCATGGATAGTTAGCAAAATTACCTTAAAAATATTTTTATTTTATGGGAGTTAAGGAAAAAAATGTAACTCTACCCCCATTTGTTAACATTACGGAATAGTACATTTCTCAAATCAGAGTTTTCAATTGGTGTTACAGTGAACCTTCCCTCTTTAAAAAAACAAAACAAACAAAAAAAAATAAACATTAAATGACTGCCAAAATATCTTGGTGAATAACAAGTCTGTGAGTTTTTGAAAAATAAAAAATGACTCTGGGTCTGAAACCAAACACACTTTCCAGTCATTTTTCACCCACCCAGGGAACTAAAATTTAATCCGTTTTTGCCTTTAACATCACTGAATTTTGCAGTTTTTAAAATGTTTGTAAATGTTTCTCTATTTTTCTCAAGCGGCTGCGCCCAACCTGACACACTGTGGTCACCCATTTCTGTCTCTTAGAGAATAATACATGGATAAATTCAGGCATCTACATATTATATACTTTCTTAGTTTCCTTGGTGGAAGTAATTCACTCACTTATTTGAACTTTTTAATGTATTTTTTTAAATCAATGTGAAAAATAATAACGCCACCCTACAGTAGACTATGACGTGAAGGGAGTTTAAATGCTACATAGGCAGAGTGTTATATGATTTTTTAAATTTTTTTTTTTGCGGGGTGTCCAGGAGGGACAGTCATGATGCCTTTCCTCTTTGAGTTGTGCTGCTTCTATCATTTGTCAGAAGAAAAAAATAAATAAATACCGCAGGGGAAAAAAAAAAAAAAAAAAAAACTTAAACGTTGGTGCCAACCAGGGTTTTCTTTGTGGAGGTTGAGAATTTCTATGATTATAGTTTTTGTAAGGTTTTGTACAAATGAAATAGATACAAAATAATGGGAGGAAAGGATTTACTAGTAACTGTATGTGTTAAGAGAAGATTAGAATAATCGACATGCGAGTAAAACACGGGGATGTTTAGCTAAATAGCATCAAAATAAAGTTATTGAAATATTTTCCTTTTAACACACTGTGAATTATTCAATTGTACAGTTTGCTTTATGGGTTATATGAAGTTTTAAATAAAAAAATTACCAACTGTATTTTTGTTGTTGAAATGTTGTTTACCTGGTGTTGGGACAAATTACTCAGGTTTTGTGGAGTTCGAGAAGCTTGTGAGTAGCCATAGCGATGAGTTCAACTGTTGCTTTAACAACGTTGCTATGACTAAATCTGCCAAAATGAAAACAAGGTGTGCTTCTCTACAAATAGTTTGCCCAAAATGCCATGGCAATCGGCAACACAAAACTACTGTGCTGCTTCACCCATCAGTGAGCACCAGAACTTTTTCTTCAATGTCCCAAAAATCCAATCTTAACTGAGATCTCATAAAATGTGTCAAAGTCTCACATACTGTAATCTTTCATGGCTGTGTTACAACAAATGCTACAAAAACACACATAAAAAGGCAAATGGCAGTTAAACGTTTGCCCGTTTGAAATTTTGCGACATTTTGTGCATAGTCGTACCGTAATTTCTCGGGTACAATACTCAACCCCAAAGTTGACCTCAAAATTCTGGAAGACCCTTCTACCAATGTATAATGCATTTTTATAATGCATGATTTTGCTTCTCCCAATATGATCAAAACATGAAGTAGTATCTGCATTTTGTTTGTTTTTTTTCATAGAATTATTCTGAAGTTAAGCACTTTATTTGAACACGTAATCCTGTTTTAAATTTGCTTGCTCTTTACTTGAAATTCACAGCCCTACTTTTATTTTTGTAAATTAGAAATCACACAGTTGTGCTCATATGTTTGATTACCCCGGTAGAATTTGTAAGATGGGTACAATTCTTTAAAGAAAACATGAAGGACCAGGCGAAACACATTGAATTTTATTTTAATGGCATTCAAATTAAACGGTCAAGCATTTCAGAAAAGCATTATCATTAACCAAAACATAACCATGAAGAAATTAATGATGGTTGTTTTTCAGTCATCAGTCATGAAAAAAATAAAATAAATTCACAAATTCTACCAGGGTATGTAAACTTATGAGCACAACTGTACATATATGCAGTCATACGTACCCCAGTCATATTGGAATGAAAGTGTAGGATACACCTTTTTTATAACCACTAGGTGGCGGTGGCATTTTGGAATGAAAGTGTCCAGCTTTTTCATAACCACTAAATGGCGGCATACATTTATTAAAATCCATCCATTTTCTGTACCGCTTTTCCTCACTCACTTGGGCGTGCTGGACCCTATCCCAGCTGACTCTGGGCGAGGTGCGGGGTACACCCTGAACTGGTCACCAGCCAATCGCAGGTCACAGAAACAAACAACCATTCGCACTCACATTCCCACCGACGGGCAATTTAGAGTCTTCAATTAACCCACAACGCATGTTTTTGACATGTGGGAGGAAACCCGAGTACCCGGATAAAACCCACGCAGGCACGGAGAGAACATGCAAACTCCACTCAGGCGAGGCCGGGATTTGAACCCCGGTCCTCAGAACTGTGAGGCAGATGTGCTAACCAGCTGGTCACCGTGCCGCCCATTTATAAAACGTGAAAGTTTTTTCCCCCCCATTTGCCCCTATACCTATGTATAATGCGCACTATTGACATGACAATTTGTTGGGGAGGAAAATGTGCATTATACACGAGAAATTACGGTATATTCTTTCAAATGTTATAACAAAATGTCACCAATTGCAGCGGGGAAGAAAAAAATAATTGTTATTATGAAGGCAGGAATATCCCAGGATGTGTGGTGCGCTGTCGAGGAGCAGCAGCAGCAGGCGCAAAACGAGCAATGATTTATTATCTTTTCACTATCAATTAATCCCTTTGGACAGAACAGGTGGCCAGCGGGAGTGCATCAGGAGCACTGTATGTAAAAAGATCACCGGGGTCGGCAGAGGAATAACAAGCGAGCGCTGGTGGGAGAAGAATAAAACAGAAGGACAGTCCATTTGACCACAGAGTGGGTTATGATTATGTCCACAAATAGGTCTATCCAATACCCTTGAGATTGGGGTTGAAAAATGGAGGAATGAAACAAACGAGTCCCTCCTTACATATTATTCTGAGTGAAATTTGACCCATTTTGACATTAGACGGCAATTTTAAAAAAAATACAATGTCATTAACCCTGAAATTTCGTGACATTTTTTAAAGTGACCCAAAATATACAAAAGTGAAAATATTTAAAGGGAAACTAAACCACCCTTGGCGGCACGGTGGCCGACTGGTTAGAGCGTCAGCCTCACAGTTCTGAGGACCCGTGTTCAATCCCTGGCCCTGCCTGTGTGGAGTTTGCATGTTCTCCCCGTGCCTGCGTGGGTTTTCTCCGGGCACTGCGGTTTCCTCCCACATCCCCCCAAAAAAACATGCATTAATTCAGTTTTCAGTTTATTTTTGAAAGGGGACAATGCAATTTCATAAAACACATGAAGTACACATGGTTAAAAAAGCCAGAATTAGTCAGAAGGCTAGTTTTCATCTGTAGTCCCCTGGCCAAGATGTAAAAAAGCAGTACAATACATCTACAAGACAATATAATGCAGGATACATAATCAAACTATACTATTTAGCGTTAACACAGTTGCAAATGTGTGTAGCGGTTCTGACCATACAGTAGATATGAAGACTACAGGGCCAGAGCGCTGTAGCAGCCTGGCTAACCGACGTTCCAACGTGGCGGCCATGTTGGGGAGGTTGATGTTCCATGCAAAGGCATCCATCCATCCATCCATCCATCCATTTTCTACACCACTTATGCTCACTAGTGTAGCAGGTATACTGGAGCCTATCCCAGCTAACTGCGGGCGAGAGGCGGGCTACACCCTGAACTGGTCGCCAGTCAATCGCAGGTCACATACGAATAAACATCCAACCAGTCGCACTCACATTCACACCGACAGGCAATTTAGAGTCTCCAATTAATGCATGTTTTTGGGATGTGGGAGGAAACCAGAGTACCTGGAGAAAACCCACGCAGGTACGGGGAGAACATGCATACTCCACAAAGGTGAGGCCTCCGAAATGTGAGGCGGATGTGCTAACCAGTCATCCACTGTGCTGCCCAATATCCATCTATCCAACCATTGTAAATACCGCTTATCCTATTCAGGATCGCGGGCTGCAGGACCCTATCCCAGCCGACTTCGGGCGAAAGGCAGACTACTCCCTCAGCTGGTCGCCCGTCAGCCGCAGGGCACATATAGACACGGACAACCACATGCGCTCACATTCACACCCATCACTGAGTGGGAACTGAACCCACGCTGCCTGCACTGAAATCACCACTACACCATCAGTGACTCTTCAAAGGCAATGCATGGAAATTAAGTCATTGAATACATTAAAATGAAGTCATTATTTGCTCATTTCTCAACTGATTTTCACGAACTTTACTTTTTTTGTCAATGCCAAAGCGTGTTCTATCAAAAATAGAATAAATAAATTAAATTAATTTGAGGACGAATTCATAGGGTGGGCTAAGGCAAATTTTGTTTGGGCTTGAACCCACCCAAAACGGCTGGCCTTGCCACTGTTTGTAAATGTGTTTGCATGTGTTGTATCTGCCTGGGAAAGTGTTTTATTTCCCCCCCCCCCACGACTGTCTGGATTGAACCACCAGCTCAGGCTCGTCTTCTCTGGCCCGGCCGACAAAGACGCACATGCTCGCTTGGGCTCACACCTCCACTCCTTGGCAGGACCCAGTCGGCTAGCGGATCTCGCCGCTGAGCCCGTGGCAGCGCCGGACCTCCCCGCGATGGACTTCGCCAACGAGTCCGCCTTCGGCCGGCGACGTAAGCTCGGCGAGCACAGAGTTAGTCTAGCCTGCTCCTTGTCCACCAAATGCTGCTCAGTGGGAAAACGTAAAGATGGTGTTTGGAAGTTTTGCTTTTCAATGTATCATAATCTTAATTCGAGGCTTGCGTAGCGCCACTTCTAGTAATGGCGGCTCTGTGAATGAAGTGAAAGGAGGTCTGTTAAACAATCAATGCACCGTATACAATATAATACAATATAACTAAGATATAATATAACTATAACTAAGAATGTTGAGTCCAGAGCTCATACCAAAAATACATCTTTTCAACCAAGTTTTGCAAAAAGTGCAATGTGTAGATGTGCAACTAAGTAATCGTAGTGCCATGAGAACATGACTTCTCGAAAGTTTTGACATCTTGGATTTAGTTCCCTTTCAAAAATGTAATTCTTCTGTACAGAAGCTAAAAGCTTTGTGTAAACGGAAGCTGTTTCGAGTCAAATTTGACATCTATTAAAATTGATTTTATATTTACCATTTTGTGTTCGAGTAGGGTCACTGATGGTGTAGTGGTACACTTGCCTGACTTTGGTGCAGGCAGTGTGGGTTCAGTTCCCACTCAGTGACGGCATGAATGTGAGTGTGAATCGTTTTCCGTGCTGTGCGACTGACTGGCGACCATTTCAGGGTGTAGTCCGCCTTTTGTCCGAAATCCGCTGGGATAGGCTCCAGCGCCCCGCGTCCGTGAACAGGATAGGCGGTTACGAAAATGGATGGATGGATGGATGGATGGATGTTTGAGTATATTAGAGCTGCTGCTCCTCTGTATGGAGAAGAGCCAGAAGAGGTTGCTTGGGCATCTGTTTAGCATGGCCCCTGGACACCTCCCTGGTGGTGAAGTCTTCTGGGTCTTCTTCTCAATGTAATATAATATTTTTGTTATGATATTATAATATTTATAATATAATATAATATAAGAAGTAATGTTTTTACACATTTGGCCTTTTGTCTGAGTATTAGATGGATACAAAAATTATTTCATTAGTTTTTGTTGTTGCGCATTTCCCGGAAAAGCCTTTTTCGGAATTCTGATAGGCTAAAATAGCAGTAAGGAGTTAAAGTCTACATTTTTTACACATTTAGGTGACTGAAAGCCTTTTAGAAAACTCCATCCGGGTTGAACAATTTCCAATTTTTAACAGTTGTGTGAAGTAGGGAAATTCTGTGTGGTTAGTGGTCACACAAAACTTTTTTTTAAATAGTGTATTAATGTTATATTCAAGTGTGATAATCAGGAGAAACTCCACTTTGCCTTTTCCAGTTAAGACTTTTCGTTTGCTGATTTGATGGGAAAGTATTATTTTAGCTCTTGCAGGTGTGCTGCCATGCACCTGACAGCCTGCAAATTTATTTTCAAACAACTTTACGTCACCATGTAAACAATGGTGTGAGCAAATCTGACTTTGTATCCAGTGATTTTATTTATTTATTTATTTTTATTTTTTGTCTTCAGAGCTACAGCTCCCAGGTTGGAACATGTCCGCTTCGCGCCGATGAACACCTCATTGTTGTCCTACTCAGCCTGCTCGTGTACGGACTGCTGTTTGTTTTGATGACCTTGACAAGGCCTTCAAGTGGTGATGTTTTACTCTGCGATCACAGGCGACGCGATAGAGCCTGAAGGCTGTGCTTCACTACCCACACCTGAGGATTGGGAAGAGGATGGATGGGTGGATGGATGGATGAATCCCTCCCCTCCTTCCCTGAAGCTGGAGAGACAACTCACAGGATTGGTTTGATAGTCGAGCCGGTACGTTTCAGATCTTATAAAAGTCAACATGTTGGCATCTAGGAAAATGGGGTATGCAGTTGGAAAATACAGCTCATCAAAAAGATTTTGGAAAGTGAAGGTTAATTTCTGAAAAGAGGATGTTTTGAACCACAGGTGGGCTCGTAGGCTACACAAGGCCCACTTTGTTCTCCTATAATACAGTGGGTAGCTTGACTTACATGTAGACATGGGCAGTTAAATAACAGTCAGGAGTTACAAATAACAGTCAGGAGTTAAACCATATAACATTTTCCACACATTTAGAAGACTGAAAGATTTTCAGAAAACTCCTTCCAGTTTGAATCATTTCTAATCTGTCTCTTTTTAAAAAAAATCCAAAAAAGCCTTCCAGCACAAAAGGTTGCCCACCCCAGTTTAAACACGGCGACTCAACTGCAATACGAACTGCTGCAATGTGATGGATGGAATACTGGTGAGTGCCAAGGACAGTAGTAACATATCCTCAAAAAAAGAAAAAAGCCTGGGGGTAATGCAATCCCCGAATTTGGACACTCAAGCGCTCAGCTCATGTTTGCCTGCACATGATCCAACAATTACGCATTGTTGACCTTTAAAAACAAAGCGTGTACACTACCACGGCTTGACACTTGAGAATCTTGACTCAAAAGCATGCTAGGAACCTCTCTGTATCTCACGCAAGAGTTGTACCACAAGCTAACATAGAGGTTAAAAAGTAAGAAGCATGGTGCTACAGCTGTAGTTTTTCACAAGGGCATCACATGAGCACAAATAATGAGCCTTCCCGCAGAGTGAAGTGCAAGCGTTAAAGCAGCTTAAAGCTACATCCCGCTCAAAGGCTGATAGGAGAGTGGCAGGGGGACGCGAGGCTTGGGCTGACAAATCCCGGCTCATGCTGCAGCATGTTGATGAGCAAAGGTGTGAGTCAAACAATACACGATTCTGCCTGTTGACTATTGTTTAGTTGAACAGCTTACATTGTCCTCATTGGACGCTTGAAATGAGGTTTTCCATCTTTCGTACTGATTCCCAAAACAGACCAGTGCAAACACTGAGTGTGGTGGTTGCAGTTTTCCATAATACCGTAATAACCGCTAGAAAATACCAGCAGTATTCTTCTGGTCTTCTTATTTGGTGCATGGAAGAGGAGAGGTTTGAAAGAGCAGCTTTCAAGGTGTACTATGCAAGGCCTGGTCTCTTGATTAGCAGAGTGGCTAAAGGGGAACTGGAGGTTGATTGTTGTGAATGACATTTGGTTGGATGTTTGGTTGATTGAAGGATTGGCAGGATAACAAAACAATATGTGGATGGGTGCAAGGTCGAGCACAAGAAAATTGGTCTTCTAGTAAACGTTATAAATTACATTCGATCAGAAGGTTGATTGGCAGGATAATGAAACTTTGTGGAGAGGGTCAAGAAAGAACAGAAGATGGGATACAGATCTTCCATTCTGCTTGACCTAACAGCTGAACACAACAACAACAAAAAAGGGGGGGAAAAGAAAGAACAGAAGAAATTTGGACTCCACAAGGTTTGTTTTGAATGACATTTGGTCGTTTGGTTGGTCGGTCGGTCGGATAACTAAACTTTGTGGAGGGGACCAAGGAAGAACAGAATAAATTTGGACTACATGAAGATGTTTTGAATGACATTTGGTTGGTTGGTGAGTTGGTCAGTTAGCAGGATAATGAAACTTTGTGGAGGGGACACAGAAAGAAGCAAAGAAATTTGGACTTCACAAACGCAGCGATCTGCATAGTCGTTAGTTATGCTGTTGTTGTTGAAGTCATGATGGGATCAATGCAACATTCCAACCATTTCACGTTGAAGCCATCAGTCGAAACAAGACTACAACAACACGGGTCTCCTGTGTTTACTTCTTGGGATGTTGCTGGTCCTGAAGAAACCTTTTCAGAAGGAGATATCATTTAAGGGCAGCATGGTAGACTAGGGGCTAGGAGGGCTGCCTCGTTGTGATGAGACTGAAGCTGAGAGTTTAACTCACGGCTCTGGGTTTTATGTGTGGACTTCCAAGTATTTTGGCTTCCTCGCACATTCCAGAAACATTTTAGGTTCATTGCAGACTAAAATTCTGTCCTTGGTTGTGAATGTGAGTTTGAATCCCTTTTCACCCAAAGTTAGCTGGGATAAAGTCCAACTCACCCGAGACCCTGAACAGGATCTGTGGTATAGAAAATGGATGGATTGGATGGATTTATCAGATGAAGTCATAGCGTTAACTTTCATGTGTGAGTGTGAATGGCTGTTTGTCCATTTGGGGCTTGCGATTTACTGGTGACCGTTCACCTCTTGCTCAAAGGCAATTGGGCTGGGCTCCAGGCTCACCCACGACCCCAATGAGGATAAGCGGTATATAAAATGGATGAATGAATTTTATTTGAGAAGAGACTGAGGGCAGCGAAAAATCAGAAATGGACGCTGCAGCGAAGCGGAGACTGTGAGGCAGAATACCGCAACATCCAGTGCTGAGTCACAAGCTAAGCATTTATTTCTAGCCGTGTATCCTCAGATAAACTGAACCGTCAGTCTGTTGTCACTGTCCATTATTCGGTAATCAGTGCTAACTAAAAAACACAAACACAGCGCACTTGCGTTTTTCTGTCCACTTTTTTTAAGAGTTTGGCCGTGGTGAAGGTCCACAGCTAAGTGGTTTTCTGATGACCGAGTGCAATCCAGAGTGCTTTTCATCTCCTAAAAAGGAACCTGTCATTGACCTTGGTGAAAATCTCTGAACTCAAAGGAGTTGTGGCCTGGTTCCAATGCTTATAGCATTGATGTGGTGATGTGATATATGATCAAGAGTGTTCATCTTGAAAAGCGCACTCATGATATGCACTTCCTGGCTTGTTTGAGCTGCTCTTTGTGGGATAGCTTCTTTGTATAACATGAAGGAAAGACACTTGGGAGCTTTTGTTTGCAATGTGCATTCTAAAAGTCACACTTGTCGTACAGTCATGCAAAGCACTTTTGGATCGCACGCTCCATCCCAGTTCAGGTAACATTCATATTATCACCGTGACCAAAAGTTTACCCCAAAAATTATTTGGAAATTGTTTGTGACATATTATAGGATGCTTTGTGGTGCACTCATGTTCACTATCTCTATTCCGAATCATATGATGCGTTTGTAAAGAATCTGGTTTCTACAGTATATGTGCTGTGACTCACTGTTGACCAGTTAGAGGTTTACCACACCTCTTTACAAAAGTTCGCTGGGATAGGCACCTGTTATCCACAACCCTGATGATGACAAGAGGTACAGTAATCCCCTGCTATTTACGAGGGATAGATTAAGATTAAAATAAATTTCTCAGCAAGCCCGCCACGGCAGCAGGCACCTGCCTCGTGCATTGCCATCCGCCACAGAAACCCGCACTGTGCCTTTATGCACCGGCAGTACAAACAGAATGAATGGGTTTGTCAACACTGCTCTAAGTGCAATGTGAAAAGGCCTTAAATCCTCAAGATTGCAATCAATCAAGATCTCAACCATGATTTTTTTGCTTTGTGCTATCCGCAGACGTTGAAAAAAGAAACTACCTTATTCATACAAAGGAAGGACTAGAAAGTACCGATATCTGTTTTTAAACGTAAGGAGTAAAAGTAAGAAGTTGCCAGAAAAATAAATACTCAAATAAAGTACAGATACCAAAAGAATCTACTCAAGTAAATTAACAAAGTATCATATATGTACCACGAAAAGGCAGCATCTGTGGCTCAGTATGAAGAGAGGGTTGATTAAATGAATGGTGGATGGAAAGATTCCTCAAAAGCTCAACCGTTAGCAAGACTCACTTGGCACCAGGCGACTGGTGCGTTGGCAGTTTGTGCCATCTCATACGAGGAAGTCCTTCAAAAAGCAGGGCCCCGCGAGGAGCCGAGGGCCGCATTCTAATGAGGTCATCAATAACTGCCGACCACCGCCACCAGAAAGAGAGCTCATCTGTTGAGTCGTGGTACGCCAGTGGCTACGCCACTGACCGGAAAATAATGACGGTATTGTGGGTTAATGGTGCAAACTACTCTGGACGAGCACACATTAGCGCAACAGAGTGTGTATTTCAATATGAAACAAACATCAGGAATGAAAGGAAGATGGCTAACCAAAACACAAAAAGACAGAACGACACAACAATTAAGAATTCAGAGATATTTCCCATCCATGGCTTTATTTAAGAGATAGATTTGAAGTTGTTGCTCCAAAAATAATTAATTCAGCCTAAAAATCGCCAGCTTCTGCTGGCAGGCATGTTTGATGGCACTTTTTCAGAACGATACCAGTATGAGTATTCACTCTTGAGTACTCACCGATACCGATACCACTCGTACTTTTAATACAAAAAAATTCAATTAACACAATGACAGATAATTGTCAACAAAGAACTTTCTTTTTTTCTGACAAACTGGATGACTCACCAATGTGTCAAACATGGCAAAGATTTACTTGATGTCAGATTTTTTTGGGGCCTTAAGTATTGGTGGCTGGTCTCGGCAGCCTTCACAACTGACGGAAGCGGGCACAACGCGTCCGTTCCGAACGTCTTGTGAGCTGAGACACCCGGGCTCCGGCCGTCCTGCCTGAGAACCTTTTGGGCTCCTTTTTTTCATTTTTATTTTTCCTCTCCGCCAAATCCACCTGTTCCCCATGCGGACCGGGCCGGACGAACACTCGGAAGCTCGACCCGCCTGCCTCAAACGTGTTCAAGACACGTAAGTCCGATATTGCGGTCTACTAAAAGTACAGATTAGTGCATATTGGGGTTGGGAGGATGGAATTGTCCAAAACTCTATTGGTATGCTGAAGCATTCAGAGTTCCTTTCACTGGAACGAAGGGGCCAAGCCCAACTCCTGGAGAACAACGCCACACCATAATCCCCCCTCTACCAAACTTAACTTTCTCCTGGCAACCGCCAAACCCAGACTCATCCATCAGATTGCCAGATGGAGAAGTGTGATTATCACTCCAAAGAACACGTCTCCACTGCTCTAGAGTCCAATGGCGGCACTAGCCAGTTCGCTAACTGAGCACAGGCTAATGAAGTCAGCTTAGTTATTTTTCAGTGACGGCCTTTGAATCCAGCCATGCCCTTAAAACATCCATCCATTTTCTTTACCGCTTCTCCTCACAAGGGTCGCGGGCTGCTGGAGCCTATCCCAACTATCTTCGGACGGGAGGCGGAGTACACCCTGAACCGGTCGCCAGCCAATCGCATGGCACACAGAAACAAACAACAATTCACACTCACATTCACACCTACGGGCAATTTAGAGTCTTCAATAAACCTACCACGCATGTTTTTGGGATGAGAGAAAGAGAAAACCCACCCAGGCACAGGGAGAATATACAAACTCCACACAGGCGGGGCCGGGATTTGAACCCCCGGTCCCTAGAACTTTGAGGCTAACCAGTCGACTACCGTGCCGGCGCCTTAAAACATACATGATAATATTTTAATGTTAATTGAATATGAAGCATTCACTTAAGTCAAAGGTTTGCAGTTAAGTTATTAAATAATTCGGCGGTAGGCCTACATCGATCAGCCGGACCGTTGACAGCTTTAGTCGTGCTTATAAAACAGCAGCGGTGCAATAAATCCTCTGTTCATGAAGATTAGAATGTTTTACTTTTATTAAATATCTCCCTGGGAGAGGTGTTTTCATTTATTTTTAACGCTCAGCCCAGAGGTTGTAATTTAGCGTCCTTAATCACCCCCCCCCCCCCCACCCACTAAAATATTAGACTTTTATTAATATTATTAATATGATAATATATCTTATTTACAAGCACAACAATAAACAGCAATTAGTTTCCCAAAGGAAATAATGGACACAGCCATTATTATTATTATTACATTTTAACAGTCTCACTGTCATATAGAAGTGTACAATCAAGTTAATCACTGTCAATCGTGAAACCAAACAAAAAAATATACAAGTGTAAAAATGACTTAACCACTATGAACAGTAAAGCATTTAAAAAAATAATAATAATAAAACACTGCCCACAAATGAATATGTTCCTGGGTTAAACTTAACTATCACCATCATTAAACATTAAAAAGATGTCCTTAAAGTAACATTTTAGTATTCTTGATTGTCATACAAGTATAACATAATTTAATCCTTCTTGACAGTAAAATAAAAAATTAAATATAACGGTGACTATAATTTTTTTCCATTCCTGGGTCAAAACTATGAGCATCATAAAACTGTGCAGGCAATTAGCTTGTCACCATTCTTAACTGTCATGTGTGATTAAAAAAAACAAAAAACACAACCATTGTTATCGGTTAAACGTAAATAAAACAACAATAAAACGGCAACCACAAAATAATTTGTTCCTGGGTCAATCACCCCTGAGAATTTTATTATTTTTCTAATGGCCTTATTGTTCATACAGCTCTTGTATTGGATCCCAGAAAATTGTGTAGATGTACCTAATGAAGTGTCCATAATTTTACTAGTGTGCCATTTGAAGGCTAAACAACACGTGATTTGTATACCATAAACCTCTAAAGTATATCTCATGCGTTCATCTCCGCTTTCATCCTGTGACTTTGATGTTGTGACTTTAGCTTTCTCCTTGAACGCCGAGCGGGGGACAATGCGAGTGAAACTTGTGATAAGCCGTTTTTTCTTTGTACTGCAGCCAAGATGGCTGACACGCAGCGAGCGAGGTGCGAAGCTGGCGGAGGGATTATATCGGGAGGTTAGAAGTGAGGCGGGCGCACCGAAGGTGTTCCAGGACCTGGGTGAGCAGATGCTGCTGGAGTATAGGAGATAAGCCAGGCCCAAATTGAACCCTTACATATTGAATACTCAGTTCGGGAATATGTTTGTTCTCTCGTCCCCCAAAAATATTTTAATTGGACATACAGTGAGGCCTTGAGATTTGATTTGTTCAATGACCACGCTCGTAACTCAAATCATCTTTCCCCGTTGAAATGCATGGAAATTCCATTAATTATGCCTCAACTTAAATTTTTTTTTAAAAATTGTAATGTGTTTTTTAATAATGAAAATCGAACCCTAGAACAGTGATTCTCACTCTTTACACAAATTCCCACCTAAAAAAATACTTGGCCCTCCATGTGCTGTACCACCAGGTCAACTCTACACTCAATACATCTTAAATATAGGCAAAAAAAAACAATTTCAAATAATAATGTCAGTAAAGGCGGCACGGTGGACGACTGGTTAGAGCGTCAGCCTCACAGTTCTGAGGACCCGGGTTCAATCCCCGGCCCCGTCTGTGTGGGGTTTGCATGTTCTCCCCGTGCCTGCGTGGGTTTTCTCCGGGCACTCCGGTTTCCTCCCACATCCCAAAAACATGCATTAATTGGAGACTCTAAATTGCCCGTAGGCATGACTGTGAGTGCGAATGGTTGTCTGTTTGTATGTGCCCTGCGATTGGCTGGCAACCAGTTCAGGGTGTACCCCGCCTTCTGCCCGATGACAGCTGGGATAGGCTCCAGCGCGCCCGCGACCCTAGTGAGGAGAAGCGGCTCAGAAAATGGATGGATGGAATGTCATTAAATTGTATTGCACATAAAATTTAGATTAAAAAAATTATACCTCATTAAATAATTGAAATCAAACAGTTCTAAATGAATGAATTCATGTATTGTACTTAAAAGTTTAAAACAGTATTTACCAGACATCCCACCCCCCAAAAAACATAAATACTTACCATAGGCCAACATCAAGTGATAAACACTTATCATTTTGGTAGCCAAGGCACCCTTTTTTTGTCACGCCTTAAAAAAAAAAAAAAAAAAAAAAAAAGACATACACTATCAGCTTTTATGATCAGTGTTACAGCCCATAATATTTTCTGGCTGTCAAATTATATTGCCATTGTGTTTGTAGTATGATAACCTGTGTGTGCTGGTTCCTTGCTGAGAATTTCCCAGTCCTCCTCCCTGATTGGTGAGTCAGTCCCTATATTGGTGCATAATGTACGGCTGTTTTTGTGTGGAACTGCAGACTAGCTAAACCAATTGGAATTTTCTTTGGGTTGCACAGATGGGATTAGTATACATTTCTACGCTTGTTTTGAGGTATGCATATAATTGTGCGACGCCCTTGTCCCAAAAAGTGTGGGCACCTGTGGTGTTTCTAGGCCACTCGTGTATTTACAGTATTTTCTTTGTAAACTTGTTCAAGGACAGACATCATCTGTATTATTTTTGTTATAGAATCAACTTTGTTTGATTTTATGACATTGTTTGTATTTTTTTATGCATGTCATCTGATCTCTATGTATGTCTCTGGTTAAATGACCACCTGTTTTCACCTTCAACTGTTATTTCTATGTCAATCGCTTTCTGCTCTGAATCATCCAAAAGTCATAACAAGCAGCTTTTCAATTCAACGTTTTTACATATCTTTAATGTATAAAACCTTGTTTTGATGTTTATTGCACAAAATTGCAGCACATGATATCATTTCATTGTAAAAAAAAAATATATAATAATATATATATATATATATATATACTACAAGTTCATCTGATTTCTTGTTTGGTTTCCCCGATATATCAATAACAGCAAAATAAAATATCTCCTGAAAAAATATTCAAGTAAGGCATGGCCCTATGGTAGTTGAAATTATCCATTGTTTTTTTTAAGTCTTACGCTCTTTGATTGATTTTCATCTGTTAAATAATCAACTTGATTATACATTGATTTCCCAGATGAATCACCTTTATCGATGTGATTCGATCATGTTAGATTGGCAGTCTGAATTAAAGTTGAGCTAACTGTTGGGTTTAAAAATCAAAGGGACATTCTGGCTGTGATGAAGGAATACAGGTTGAATTTGCCACAGGATGTTCTTTTTTTTATTTATTGTTTAAGTATTTGCCTAAAACGGCAAACCAATACAAAAATGACACATAATGCTGTAACAAAAATGTCCTGTCACAAATGTCATCTTTCACTCCACATTTATCTCAATTTTGACTTATATACTGTATGTCCACTAGATTCTGTGGATTTCTGCCCATTCAAAGCATGCAGCAAAATTTCACACCTTTTTTGTTTCCTGCAAAAGGGTGCCTTGCTACTGAAATGAAAAGTTTAAGAATGCTCAGATTATAATTGATATTTAATATATTTGTGTTTTTGTGTGTGTGTGTGTCTATGGATGTTTTTAAATTCAAAAAATGAGTTATGCAAAACCGCCAGTCTACAGGGTTGAAAATCCAGATGACAAGACGCCACTGCTTAATATTTCATACCTTTAACTGTGTGTAACTTTCATGGCCGCCTTAATGACTCTTTATCCATCCATACATCCATTCATCCATTCTCAATACCGCTTATCCAGTTCAGGGTCGCGAATCCTGGAGCCTATCCCAGCTGACTTCGGGCACCCTGAACTGTTCGCCAGTTAGTCACAGGGCACTTATAAACACGGGCAACCATTTGCAATCACATTCGCAATGTCACTGCGTGGTAACTGAAGCTAAGCTGCCTGCACCCAAGTCAGGCGAATGCACCACTACACCACCAGCGACTGACTCTTTGTTATAAACAATTTGAATAATAAATACATTGTTAAAATCGCCCCAATATAAGGTACTAGATGTGTATACTTCAGGCTGGAGTAGTTTTAAAATATTAACTGCTTAAAGTGGGGAAAAATTTAACATACAGTGGTACCTTGAGATACAAGCGCTGTATGGCGGCAGTTACGTCAACTCTACTGACTTCACAACAAGCGGCTGTTTGGCAGGTAGTGCGCACTTCTTTAAAAAAAATCAAAATAAAGAGAGAGCAGCTGCAAATTGCCTCTCCCAATTGAAGACAACTGTCAAAATAAACAGAAATAAAACAGAATTACACATGTTTTTAAAAGACCCTGTGCCTGGGTGGGTTTTCTCTGGCCATTTTAATACTGTGCATTCTGTTTAATTATGTCATGACTGTGGTTTTTTTTTTTAAGTACATTATTATTGAGTTATATTTTTCTTATTAAAACAACTTTTAATTCTTTTTTTGGGAGGTTGCAACGGATGAATGTTTTGAGTTACGAGAGTGGTCACAGAACAACTTTAACTCGTATCTCAAAGCAGCACCAGATTAAAAAGAATTCCCAGCCATTTCTGTGTTGTGTGCCGGATGAGACGGAAGTGAACAGAACAGGAAGGATGACGACCTTCTCGTCCTCGCTGCAACTTCGCCAATAGTTCATAATGCCGCTATTTATGGCGTGCCGTTAAAGGCAATTTCCCACCATCGATTTTGCAGCCGTTCTGTCCCCCCTTTGGCAATTTCTTCCCAAGACACGTAGGATTTGATAACTCAAGGCCCATTGATTTCGCCATAAGCAAAAAATAGTCTCCGCAGAAGCATAAACCAAAAATATCGAACATGTCTACGTGTTTTCTTTTCTTATTGATCAATATTTGAAAGGCATTTGGTTGGACTGGATTTTGTTATGGGGGCACGGTGGATGACCGGTCAGCACATCTGCCTCACAGTTCTGAGATCCTGGGTTCAAATCTGGCCACGCCTGTGTGGAGTTTGCATGTTCTCCCCGTGCCTGTGTGGGTTTTCACCAGTTGGCTCCCACATTCCAAGAACATGCATGGTAGGTTCATTGAAGACTCTAAATTGCCCATTGGTGTGAATGCGAGTGTAAATGGTTGTTTGTCTATATGTGCCTTGCGATTGGCTGGCGACCAGTTCAAAGTGTACTCCGCCTCTCGCCCAGAGTCAGCTGGGATGGGCTCCAACACGTCCACAACCCTAGTGAGGATGAGTGGTACGGAAAATGGATGGATGGATTTTGCCATTTTGTGAGAGTAATACATTTTTAACAGAGAAATGCAGGGAAAAGCCATCGCTTGATCGATTTATTTGTTTTGAGTTGTGAGGCAAAATTGTGGCGAACTTCACATACATTAGAGTGAAGTGGAAAAAAATGGAGCAATTTAGGTACTGTAATGCCCTTGCATGTGGGCAATGAGAGCCACAGTTGCCGATGCACTTTCAGCCGTTAAGCAGTCAAACACACTAATCCAAAATGAGAACACTCGCAAAGAGTGACTCCGACTTCAGCTCCTGACATCACTAACAAAGGCCACTCACCTTAAAGGCACACATCCATAAAACAGTATGTAGAGTACACTTTATAAAAGCAGTTTATTTTTCTTATTTTTTTGTTATGCTATTTTTGTTATGTCTTATGTTTTTATACAGTATAATGCTATTTTAAGTCAAAGTACCACTGTATCACATACAGCAATTTTTAAAGCTTAAATGTCACATTAACGCTTTTCCCGCCATTTTAGTTTTTTCAGGAACAACAAAAAAGGATTCCTTGCTACTCGAATGATAAGTGTGTGTCGCTAATGATCAATATATGTTTTTTTTTCAAGGAGGGAGGAAATAAATAGGTTTAGCATCAGAAATGTAGGAACCCAAATTCCAATGTAGTTGGGACATGTAAAATGTAAATAAAAACAGACTACAATGGTTTGCAAATCTTTTGCAACCTTTCCAATATTCAATTGAATGCACTACAAAGACAAGAAACAGCATTTAATGTTCAAACTGATAAACTTTTTATTGTGTGCAAATATTCACACATTTTGAGTTTGATGCCTCCAAGAGGTTCCAAAAATGCTGGAACAGGGACACCTTTCCTTTTAACAACACAATAAGCATTTGGGAACTGAAAACACTAATTATCGAAGCTTTGTAGGTGGAATTCTTACCCATTCTTGCTTGACGTACAAACTTAAGTTGCTCAACAGTCCGGGATCTCCGTTGTCGTATTTTGCGCTTCATAATGTGTCAGACATTTTCAGTGGGAGACTGGACTGCTGGCAGACCATTCTAGTACTCACACTCTTTTACTACAAAACCACTATGTTGTGACATATGCAGAATGTGGCTTGGCATTGTCTTGCTGAAATAAGCAGGGATGTCCCTGAAAAAGATGTTGCTTGGATGGCACCATATGTTGCTCCAAAACCTGCATGTACCTTTCATCTTTTTAATGGTGCCTTTACAGATTTGCAAGTTACCCATGGCATGGGCATTAACACATCCCCATACAATCACAGATGCTGGTTTTTGAACTTTGCGCTGATAACAATCCGGATGGTCCTTTTCTTTTTTGGCCCGGAGAACTCAATGTCCATGATTTCCACAAACAATTTGAAATGTGGACTCGTTAGACCACAGCACACTTTTCTACTTTGCGCCAGTCCATCTCAGATGCAGTCGGGATGTTGCTATATGACTTTCACTTTGCATGGGAGTGTTTTAACTTGCATTTGCAGATGTAGTGAAGAACTGTGTTGACTGACAATGATTTCCTGAATTATTGCTGAACCCACGTGACAATATGCCTTTGATGATGAAATCGGAAAATTTCTTGCAATTGTACATTGAGAAATGTTGTTCTTAAACTGTTGGACTATTTGCTCACACAGTTGTTCACAAAGTGTTGAACCTCGCCCCATCCTTGCTCGTGAACAAATGAGCCATTTCAGGGATGTCCTTTTATACCCAATCAATGTAGTATATTCAACTGAACATTGATTGAAAAGGATTTGCAAGTCATTGTATTGATTTTAATTTACATTTTACAAAATGTCCCAACTTCAATGGAATTGGGATTTGTGCATAGGGGGAACCGAGAAAAACAAATAAAGAAAAATCAACCACACAAGACACTGTTCGCGGTACATCCATCCATCCATTTTTGAAGAAGAAGAAGAAGAATCACCTTTTATTGTCATGAACATGCATGCATGCACACAAAATTTGTTCTCTGCATTTCACCCATCACAGCGAACATACACGTTAGTCCTCGACCCGAGTCCTCGCTCGGGTCGCGGGCATGCTGTAGCCTATCCCAGCGATCTTTGGACGAGAGGCGGAGTACACCCTGAACTGGTCGCCAGCCAATCACAGTACACATATAAACAAACAACCCTTCACACTCACATTCACACCCATGGGCAATTTAGAGTCTTCAATATACCTACCCACGCATGGTTTTGGGATGTGGGAGGAAATCGGAGTACCCGGAGAAAACCCACGCAGGCACGGGGAGAACATGCAAACTCCACACAGGCGAGGCCAGATTAGAACTCAGGTCCTCAGAACTGTGAGGCAGATGTGCTAACCAGTCTTTCACCGTGTCGCCGGTTCACAGTACAATGCTTCTTTTATTTATTTATTTATTTATTTATTTTTCTGGAGTGAACAGGAAGAGATGGAGCCTGAAAAATTATTGTGCGATACGATTAAGATCTTGCTTCTTGAGCCGTGGAGGAAAAAAGTGACAGAGACTAATGGGTTTGAGTGGCTGCTGTGATTAAGAGGCTGTGCTAAACCTGAGATAATAGGCCTGATATCCGTTGGGAGCCGCTTGAAGCTGGCTGATGGCAATCAGTAGATGACGGTGGAGAAAACCAGTCATCACCTCTGCGACGCGCTCAGGGTACAACTGATGAAAGACACTCGTCTGTGCCATTTCTCCCCCCAATTTTAAAGTCAATAGGGTTTCCAAACTTTGACTCAAGAAGAACACATACAGATTTAGATTTCAACAATGGACGAAATTATTGTGTAAAATATTCCTATTGACAGTTCGCAATTCACAGTCACTTTGTAATGGTTTTTTTTTTTCCCTATTTTATAAGCTGTCACAAAATGCCCGTCAAAGCACCTGTATTGGTGTCAAGGAAGTACGCTGAAGTGATAGCTCGCGCTTGCCTTCGAATGATCATTATGGATAGTCGGAAGCTACTCACCAACAAAACCAACAAACTAAAGGGTTTTAGAACATTGCAGTTTGTTTACATTCAGCCATTAGTTGCTGCGCCCAAACTAAGTGACATCATGCGCTGTGATTGCGAGTTTCAACATCACAGGGTCATGTTCCTCTCTCTCATTTACTAATAACTGAACACAAAATGTAGAATGTGCAACGAGACGAAATAAAACTCGGAACCTCCTCAATGCCAATGTGAAGGAAGCATACGGCTCTTCTTCTCTCCCTCCTCTGGGGAATCTGACCTCCACTTGATACACCTTGAGACCAACAACAGGCTACTGGTGGAATAGCAATTGGCCAACATGTCCTTATGACAATTTGATCCAAACACACAGTGGAGGCGCTGCAGGAGTGTTTCCATGTGAAATATTTTAAGTAAAAACTAGTATTTGATTTCTTCTTGTTATTATTATTATTATTGTTATGATTAATTATATTATCTTTACTGCTGTAATACGTGAATTTGGAGGAGGAGCAAATTGTGCCCGCTCCGTGCTAAGACAGAAACGGCGAGTCTGGCGTCACCTGTTTGACGAAACCGAAGCACTGCTTATAAGAGCGAAACTAAAACTACTGTATCGATATTTGCACACTAGTATCGATCCGATACAGATCCTGACTTGGTATCGATATTATTGATATTTGGATCAATCCACCCACCGCTGCTAGTTGAAGTTACACAGTCTTCAGCACATGTGCACGTGCATGCACATGAGAAAGCCATGTACCTTTTAAGGTTAATGTTGTAAGATTAGTTTAAAACTATATGAAACTGTTTTGAAATCATACTTTGTGGTATATTCACGGTTTAAAGTATAAATATAGGCCAGTCTAATCTTTATTGGGAGGGGTGTCAATTCTTCGCGTTTCTTCACTCTTTGCAGTTGGGCTTGGTCCCTTTGTCATTCAAACAGTCAAGTGCGTTTGAGGGGCATATACCCATTTTTTCATTGGTTGCTGGGGCATTTATGATTTTTCTCCATGAATTCTGACGAGCAACAGGTGGCCTACCCAATTTGTTTTTGGGGTGTTTTTATGATGTTGCCCCATTAATTCTGAATTATATGTAAAATCAATTTTGTCATTGTTTAATAAAACGTTTTTGTTGTTGTTAGATTACCTTTTTTTTTTTTTACAGTGGTCTAAATTATAGGGACACAGATAAAGATAATAATACATATAATAAATATATATACTCTTATACAGTCATGGAAAACAATATTAGACCACCCTTGTTTCTTCTATTTCTTGTTCATTTTATTGCCTGGTACCACTTAAGGTATGTTATCTGTTGAATACAATGAACACGACAAAAATGGAGCTGAATCCATAATAATAATAATAATGTTCTATTTGATATGTTTAAATTTAATTTTATTCCTAGTGATTTTGGTTTGGAACAAGAAAACCATGGTAAAATTGCTAGATATCAGGTCTGAAATGAAACTCTTATGAGCTAATTTTGTTGTCAGTATTTGTCCAAAAAAATGTACCTTTCCTTCTATCAGGCATAAAAATGAACAAGAAACTTAAGAAACAAGGGTGGTCGGATACATTTTTCAATGACTGAATATATTGTGGTGGATGTTCTCAATTTCATGGCATCATTCATGGTTAAGTACAGTTCATTCTTTAAGATAAAACCTGTCCAACGTTCAATGGTTGTCCCTGCTTTTATTGCTCTCTATTACTGACGTGTTTGACGTCCTTGAAGGTCAATGTTTTTTTCATAAATAATTAACATTTTTTGCAGCAACAAAGTACAGGTAGCCATCTATCTGTGCATACATCCTTCCACTCGTTTACCCACCTATAAAAATGTCTATAAAAGTTGTTGTTTTGACATAGTGGTGCAGTCTGTTGGTGGAAAAGTGGGCGAGAGAAACACCATGAAGTTTCTTCGAGTAAACACAAGCGTTGGTGCATTAAATATTGACGGCGGTCTCGGGCATCCTCCGGCCTGGCCTCACTGTACTCTCCGTTGCGCCTTTTAATTTTAATCAAATGTTCTGCGGCCTAATGAGAACACTGGTTCTTACACGCTTGTTGACCTGCCAGATGAGGATGTAGCAAATGTGATCAGAGCCTCATTAGCCGCGGGGAGGGACCGCCTGCCTCCGACGCAGTAGCGGCCAAGCCCCCAACGGCGCGGCTCCCGCCAAGCCAGCACTCGCTGTGCCCTCTTTGATGAGCCAGGATGTGAATTTAAGAAGGCTACAAAAGCCGCAAGTGGGCCTCCGGAAGGGCATCTGCGGAAACGCAACGCTCGTCAATTCATTCCGCGCCATTCTTACTGCTTCAACTGGTCCGAAGGGAATGTGTTTACTGCGGAATAACACGTCGGTGTTTTGCAGCAAGCTTATGTGGTGGGGCCTCCCCTGGGGAAGATGCCTCCAGCTGTCCACATGTTGTTTCCTCTCTGGCAGTCACAGATTGAAGCAACCTGACAGCTACGGGTTGGATCTACCAAGACCGATCGGAACGAGGTTGCACGCCTTCGATAAGTGTCTGTCTCATCAGCCCCGTCTTAGCATCGACTCAAGTTATGTTTACGACAGCGAAACCCTGGAATTTGAACATAATTCCAGGAATTTTTTTAGACATCACATTTACAGTAAAAGAAGGGATTGCAAAAAGCAGCTTTTTTAATGGTAAATCCTCAAATTGATCATTAAACTTTGACGTCATGCTGCGCCCACAATAGATGACGCAGGTAAAAAAAAAGCGTAATTTTTGCATCCCCCATTTGTCTAGGATACATGCCTCTGATTGGGGTTGAATTCCCTACTAGGGGCGTTAGATCTTGACAAAAATAGCTCCTTCAAATTAACGTGGCTGCTTCTTGTTCAACTTCTGGCAAGGGTTCTTGAGACTTTTATATGCATCCTGTTTTGACGGACACATCCGTCCAATTTTGTGTGAATAGATGAAACTGATGAAACTTTCCGAGAATCTTTGAAGAGATAGTGAAACTTTGATGCTATGCTCTGAGAAAATTAAATGGCATAGGTAAAAAATGTTGTAATTTAGTGTCACCCATCTGTCTTGGATACCCACTTCTGATCAGTGTCAAATTCCCTTCGTAGGAGGTCACCAAAGTATGAGCCCTGGATTTCATCCAAAATGGAAGCTTTCATCCAAAATTACCTACTTCATGTTGAATTTCAGGCATGGGTCTTTGAGACTTTTTTCGTTTGTCACGTTATGATAGACAGATTCAACCCAGTTCATTTTGATTGGGGAAACTGGTTTTGGGCGCTATTTTTTTTTAAACTTTCCAAGGGCGCTCAAACACCAGTTTGGATCCTTTAAATGATTATTTGAGGCCTCACTCTGCATACATTTGACGATGCAGGTAAAAAAAACTTTGCAATTGAGATTCGCCCATCAATCTGTGTTACCAGCTTCTCATTTGGACAAATTTCCTAGTCAGTGTTCATCAAAGTATGAGCTGTGGAAATCATTAGAAAAAGAACCTTCAAACTTAAAATGACTAACTTCCTGTTCAGTTTTGGCCATGGGTCCTTGACACTTTTTTGGGTGGGCATCGTATAATGATAGATATCCATCCATCCATTTTCTTTACCGCTTATCCTCACTGTTGGTCGCGGGCGTGCTGGAGCCTATCCCAGCTATCTTCGGGCGAGAGGCGGGGTACACCCTGAACTGGTTGCCAGCCAATCGCAGGGTACATATAAACAACCAACCATTCGCACTCACATTCACACCTACAGGCAATTTAGAGTCTTCATGTAATGATAGATATGTCCCCCCAATTTCAGTGGATCAGTGAAACTGGTACTGGGGGTGTGCAGGACCCCTAAAACACAAACATTTTATAATGTATGTAACCTACATGAGGTTGAAAATTTTTCCCGCTATTGGACTATTATCTTATCATTAGACATTTCTATAATGTAATAAAAATAATGTCCAAATAAACAATCCAATAAGGTTTGTGTTTTTGAATACAGTTCAATATTAAATATTTCATAATTCATAATCACATTATATATCCATTGATGCAAAATTCCTGCCATTGACATTTCAGCCTTTAAGGATGAGTGCCACTGCGAATGACCTATTATTCACCGACGTGTCACACGCGTGTGTTAATCCAACTTCCATTCCCGCTCATTTAAAAGATTTAGATTGAAGATTTGTATGTGTCGGCTTTTCAATAATGTCCTGATTAGACTCAATATGGCCACTGTCACCGCCGTTATTGGTGTCATACGTTACATTATACTGGCGGCGGCTTGTCGGCATGGCAAATGTTTGAACAGGGGTGACCTCAATTTGGAAGGAACACTTTACTCATCTTGGGACACGCATCTCTAGGATAATCCTCATCTTAAAGCATCCATCCATTTTCAACACCGCTTATCCTGGTTAGGGTCGCGGGGCGCCGGAGCCTATCCCAGCTGAATTCGGGCGAAAGGCGGACTACACCCTGAACTGGTCGCCAGTCAGTCACAGTCAGTCACACACACACACATAGACACGGACAACCATTCGCACTCGCATTCACACTGTCACTGAGCGGGAACCGAACCCACACTGACCAAAGTCAGGCAAGTGTACCACTACACCATCAGTGACCATCTTAGAACAGTGTTTCCCAAACTTCATTGTGCCAAGGCACAGCTTTCACATTGGGGAAATCTCAATGCACACCACCCAAGAAAAATGGCTAAAAAAATGGATGAACATCTTAATTATGTACAGTCGAAAGCAGAGGTGTGGACTAGACTTTGACTGACTTTAAACTCAACTTGACAATATGTTAAAAGACTTGCTACTCAACTTAACTCATTCAGTGCCAGCCGTTTCCTGAGCAGGGAATCCCTAGACTACCAGGCATTTTTGAGCAATTTCACTCATTTTTCAAGCCCCACAGAATATTGTGTACTATGTAAACACCAAAACCACCAAAAGAAATATCAGTCTCTCTTCTTTCATCAGAAAAAAAAAAGCTTATACCAAGCTCTCTAGCTTATACCATTCCTTAGTAATCAGCAGTCAAATATAGACTACTTTAAGCCAAATCTGTTTGTGGAGGAAAAAAACTGAGAAAACAGCCTTTTTATGAAAGCAGACGGATCAAGCAGAACAGTGAAAATCTCAAACATCTGAACATAAAACAGCACTGAGAAAGTACTTTTGACAGAAAAAAAAAAAAAAAAAAAAAAAAGATGACTTTTCTTCGTCGCAATCCTAAAAGACATTCGATTCGCGGGTGTTGAATTACTGCAGAATGGACGAGCTGGAAATGGAAAATATAAATCAGTACTGGCAACATATGTTACATTGTAATGTGAACTAGTGGGACTAAGTTATGTTTGTATGTAACAAGGATTGAAGGAGCGTGTTTGCTCGCGAAATGGACTTAACGTGAGCTGCAAACGAGGAAGCGCCGAATTAAGCTTGGCTGCAGTCTCCTCCCTAATGGCAGCAGACTGAAGAGGCTGTGTGATGGATGGGTGGCATCCCCCACTATTGTGGACGGCTTTGCGGGTGAGGCGGCTGCTGTAAATTTCCTGCACGGAGGGAAGAGCGGTTCCAATGATCTTCTCATCTGCCCTCACTGTGCGATGGAGAGTATTGCGGCAGGATGCGGTGCAGGCTCCGTACCACACAGTGACCACGCAGTTGGTCAAGATGCTCTCTATGGTCCCTTTGTAGAACGAGCACATGATGGGGGTCGGGGCTCTGGCTCTTCTCAGCTTGCGCAGGAAGTAGAGATGCTGGTGAGCTTTCTTGGCCAGGGTGAAGAGGAGGGGGCTCAACACACAACCTCGAGGGGCCCCCATGTTCAGACTACCGCCATCAGTCATGACTTCTGATTAGCATGAGCTTAGTGGTGGTGACATCATCCATGCACTTGCTGATGTAGCTCCTAAAGGTCTGTGATGGAGTTGTGGCAGCCTGTTTGAACATGGTCCAGTCTGTGGTGGCGAAATAGTCTTGAAGTGCCTCAAGGGACCCTTCTGGCCACACTTGTGCCTATTTAGTAGCTGGTTGGGCGACTTTAACCAGTGGTCTGTATGCTTGCATTAGCATAACAGTGAAATGGTCTGAAGCGCCGAGGTGGGGGAGGGGAAGGGCCTTGTAGTCCCCTCTCAGTGGGGTAAAGACATTGTCCAGAGTGTTATTTCCCCGTGTTGGAAAGTCAATGTTTGAGTAGAGTTTTGGAAACGCAGCCTTGGGGTCAGCATTGTTGAAGTCCCGAGCTAGGATGAGGAAAGCATCTGGGTGGGCCGTCAGCTGTTCACTGATATGATGGTATAGCTAATTTAGCCCCTCACTCCTGTTATTGCTGGAGTTTGGAGGAATATAGACTGCCACAAGCAGTATGGCAGTGAATTCCCTCGGTAAATAAAACGGCCGGCACTTCAGAGCCATAAACTCCAGTTCTGTAGCTCCTCAGTGAGAGTAGACTTTAACTCCGTAAAAGTTCTGCCAATGTCGAGCAGAAGCTTACTGTATCTATGTCTTGGAACATGTAGACATGACAAAGACGGACTAAAACACTCTGATGTATAAGACGTAAAACACAACAAACATGTTTGTTACTTTAACCAACTCAACAAAATCAACAACTGAAAACTATTATACACTGGACAAAACTATAAACGCAACACTTTTGTTTTTGCTCCCATTTTTCATGAGCTGGACTCCAAGATCTAAAACCTTTTCTACATACACAAAAGGCCATTTCCCTCAAATATTGTTCACAAATCTGTCTGTTGATTGTAGCCTGCAAATGGTGATCACACCAGATACTGACTAGTTTTCAGACGCCCAAAACCTCCACAATAAACCAAAACTGCACATTTCAGAGCGGCCTTTTATTGTGGCCAGCCTATGGCACACCTTTGCGATAATCATGCTGTCTAATCAGCATCTTGATTTGCCACACCTGTGAGGTGAGATGGATTAGATTCAGGAGGAGCAGTGTGGTTTTCGTCCTGGCCGTGGAAAAATGGACCAGCTCTTCACCCTCGGCAGGGTCCTCGAGGGTGCATGGGAGTTCGCCCAACCAGTCTATATGTGTTTTGTGGATTTGGAGAAGGCGTTCGACCGTGTCCCTCGGGGAGTCCTGTGGGGGGTGCTTCGGGAGTATGGGGTAGCGAACCCCGTGATACGGGCTGTTCGGTCCCTGTACGACCGGTGACAAAGTTTGGTCCGCATTGCCGGCAGTAAGTCGGACTCGGGATCCCCTCGGAAGAGCTGGAGGAAGTGGCTGGGGAGAGGGAAGTCTGGGCTTCCCTGCTAAAGCTACTGCCCCCGCGACCCGACCTCAGATGAGCGGAAGAAAATGGATGACAAACGTGTTCCTCTTTTTTTTTTAATTAATGCCTTATGTTTTTGATACAAACAAGAAACGCCAAGTTTAAACTGAAATCTACTTATATTTGTGTTTGAAATTGCCTCACTAGAAGTGAAGAAAAAGAAGAAAATGCAGTTTTCTGCTATATGCACAATGTGAATTTAAGTAAAATACTGTTGAATATCTAAAAGAGGAAACCAATTGGTCGTTCATTATTAAGTGAAATGTCTTGTTTTCTCATGTGTACTCAATTTATCTTTAACCAAGCAAAACTATATTTTATCCTAATAGTTGATTATTCTGACAGAATTGTCAGTAGAATACTCCATTACTAATTGCAACAGTACCGGATGCAAATTTGTGAAAGGTCTCTTTAATGTCACTTCAGAAGTAAAGTGAGAAAAAGTAAGTCATAGCATTGCATTTTCATAGAATAACTGAAAACTTACTATCAAGGGGCAATAAACAAGGTCCCCCCCTTGACGATTGGCTTTGTAGATGTAAAGATTTTGATCAGCCCTCTAGTTTTCTTATAAAGGTTCAAGGCGCATACCAAATTAGTTTGCGTCAATAAATATGGATTTTAAACTATATTAAATACATAAACGCAGTATATAACCTCATCTTCATCTTCCTTTCTGCTAGGGTCGCGGACGTGCTGGACTTGAGACTTGTGACTTGCAAAGCAATGACTTGGTCCCCTGAGATAATGTGGTTGCACAAGTGTGCAAACCCTCTTATAACTGGGGAATTGACTAAGTTCAGAATTAATCAATTACTTTCAAACTCATTTGCCACCCTTTGCAGTGCCTCAGATTAACCACAAATAAAGTACAGCCATTCTTTTCCTTACTCTTGTATGTTTTGTTGTGTTTTTATTCTACAATACAGTGCTATTTGTCTATATTATCATCTTTATTGGGAGACTAGAACAGGTTAACAACATTTCAATTCATTTCAAAGAGGAAAACTGATTTGATAAGAAAGTAATTTGATTTTAGTCCTAAATCAACTAGACATGGGTGTCATTTAATTATCAGTTTGCGGAATGCCGTGAGGCTGTGGGAATCTCACTTGGCTTGGCAAATCCGATCTCGAGGTAAAGAGGCTATTGTTGTCTTCAGGGGAGTAAACTCACTAAATCTAAATTAGCTCAGTTCAGAAACTTGAAATAATTGCTTCTAGCGAACAGCACTGGAAAAAAAGCAAGCCTTTTGTCTATTACTCAAAGAAAAAGTAGCTTTTAGTTGTACAAGTACTCCATATTCCCGATAAGAGTTCTCGGGGCCTCCCATTACCGTATGCTCGACAGTGGTATCTATTTATCTTGTGATGGCGTCTTAATTGAACAGAGCGCTCTGTAGTGTTCTTAACTACTCCACTCAGACGACTTGAACAATGCTTTTTGGGCGTAAATATGAACAGACACTGACGCTTTGTCAAAAGAGACGTCTGCAGAGGAGGACAGTGTGCTGTCGTTTGCAGTAGTCACAAAAAAATATCAATAAATACGTACAAGCGGCAGCCGGTGCTTAATGGACGTCGTCACTGTATCAGTCACTGCTGAGCCCCCCCGGCTGGGAAAGATTGAAGACACCATATGTTCTCTTCCCCTTGGATGTGTCAAATGCTTTTTTTTTTGTTTTTTTTTTGGCACTACTCATTTTCTGTCACCTTTAAATATGGTGTTATGTCACTGCTACCAGCCAAGTTGTGTATATAATGTATATCGTTTATTTATGTTTTAAGTCCTAAGAGGCATATCTATAAAAGTTACGTTGACTACAAATAGTTTTTTTCCCTGCCCCCAGGAGGCCAAGGTGCACACACAAGAAGGAGCAGCACAATGTCCATTGAATTAAAGCAAATAATTTGACAAAAACTATTAAATTCTTTATAGTCTATGTATTTACTTAACCACACTATGTTTTTATGAAGTCCAATATTATAAAGTGCTATTTTGTCTTGTTAAAAACAAAAAAATGTTGTCGTTGTTGGTTTTGGGCAGTGGTCGACTAGTTAGCACATCTGCCTCACAGTTCTGAGGACTGGGGTTCAAATCCCGGCCCCGCCTGTGTGGAGTTTGCATGTTCTGCCCGTGCCTGCTTGGGTTTTCTCAGGGTACTCCGGTTTCCTCCCACATTCCCAAAACATGCATGGTAGGTTGATTGAAGACTCTAAATTGCCCGTAGGTGTGAATGTGAGTGCGAATGTTTTTTTGTTTATATGTGCCCTCCGATTGGCTGGCGACCGGTTCAGGCTGTACCCCGCGTCTCGCCCGAAGATAGCTGGGATGGGCTTTGTATTCAATCAAAAATAATAACAATTTAAAAAAGAAGTCAATTTATAATACATTTTAAAACTAAAGTCACTTCTTAACAAGTCTAACAAACTGATTTTTGAATTTACCTATTGTGGCAGAACATTCATTTCCATCTTAATTTTAACAGAAAACGTAAAGCTGTACAAGAAGAAAAACATTTATCATAGTATTAATAGTAGGAATTTTAGTACATATGCTTTACAACTGTTTTAATTGTATGCAGTACATTTGTGAATCGCTGCTAAACCTGCAATGGTTGTCCCTTGTCCTGCCTCAGCGGCTCCCCCCGACCCCCTCGACCATTTTTCGCACCGGTAATTTCCTACGCGGCGAGCTTGGTCAGGGATAAAGACTTCTATTAAGTGCAATGTTGTACAAGGAGAGAATTGCGCAGCCATAAAGCACCGTCTTGTCAGTCTCCCAGGTGAGCTGGACCATGAAGAGCACAGAGCCTAAACTCCTCCCAACAGATTTGCACCAAAAGTTTCGCCGCTTGTGGAGGAAGCGAACAATTTCTTTGGGGAGGAGAACTTCATTTTCAGCACCACTTCCTCAGTCACTATGTTGAAACTGCTGTCAAATGAGTTTGTAATAGCTTCTTAGTATTAGGACAAATGGAACATCTCATTTTAGGGGAGTAATGAGCAGACTTTCACCCTTTTGTGCGTGGTTTTATAATTTTTACTGTTACTAAAAAAAATAAATGGTATTGAATGGGGAAACAATCACAGAAAATGAGGAAACAATTTGTGTTCTTGTAATTGTTTATGTGTTAATTCTTCTTATCCTATTTTACAGTGTTTATACTTGAAATGTTACGTCAACCTGCCAAGGGACTACAAATGGCAGAACCAGGGGCGTGCACTGATAGAGATTCTGGAGGTCATGTACTTGACGCCCAAAAAGCTGCTACCGAAATAGTTTTTGTTAATGGAGGAATGGGGGAGGTAGTGCAGGACGTTTCCCGCCAGCTAAAATTACTTGTTGACAGGAAAATTGTCCTTGCCAAAAGGGCCGGTGCTGGATAAAAAGGGCACTTTTTTTGCCAAAGGCAAAAGGGCTGGTGCTTGGGCACCACTCCGGGTCCATTTGTGCTTGCCCCTGGGGAGAACAATCGTAGAAAATGGCAGTAAATGGCAGAGGTGGGAAGTAACGATTTTTCAGGTATCTGTACTTTTCTGCTGAATTTTTACTTTTACTCCTTATTTTATAGACACCAATATTTGTACTTTCTACTCCTTACATTTTAAAAATGTAAGAATGGAGAATGCCGAAAACCGGAAGTAAGTGAATCGAGTGCATTGATCATAGACATCATCGATATGACACTCTTCGAGCCGCGTGCCTACGGAGACGCTAAGCTACTGGGTGCAAACTGTTCGCTCATTCCATGTAGCTGAGCTAGTGGTGGCAATGTGTCGGTGCATTCCATGTTTGTGGATGGCACAGTCGGAAACCAAAATAATTGAAGTAAAATTGGAAGTATATAGTCAAAATGCTAGTAATTAGTAGGTGAAAGTGATAGCAGCTTGGTAAAATGGCAGTATATGGGGAAATTGAAATAAATTCCACTAAAACATTTTTTTTTTTTGTAAATTGGGAACAATTGCAAAAAACATGGAACATAATTGTATAAAATAGGGGGAAATTGCAGCAAGTGGGAGAAAATGGAAGTGAATGAGGGAAAATCATTGCACATTGGGAAACAACAAAAAAATTATAAAATTGTAGAGAATGGGGGAAATTGTAGTCAATGTGAAAATGGTAATAAAATGGAAA